>NC_092030.1:15332656-15632656 GCF_042242105.1 Pempheris klunzingeri | reverse complement strand
GGAGAAAAAAAATGAAAGAACGTCTTATAAAATAAGAGTTCTAAAAGATCTTACTTCACAGTCCAGTGTACAAATAAAACCCACCATATGTTCCTTTTGTAAAGCTCCACCATTACATCTAAAGAGATCTTTGCTGCGATGGGATTACTGTCTCTCAGCATGGTGTACATGAAGTTCTGTAACGTCTGAAACACACATTATAACACAGACAATGAGCTATAACTTTGAGCACACAAAATTAAATAGGGTCAAACATGAAGAGTGTAACGTGTGTTTGGACGTACCGTGTTAACCTTGTTGTTTTTGTGTTTCGCATTGATGTTTTTGATATCTGCTACAATGTGTGTGTACAGTGTCTGTGGACAGAGAAAAGCAAATGCTTACTTCCGAAAGCACAACACGATAAAGTCAACAATTCAACACATGAATATGAATACAGAAACACAGACAACACCAGAAAAGCTAGTTGTACAGTTGACACTATACAAGGTAGTCAGACACGGTCAGCGTACTTGAGTGAATTTAACTTTACTATGCAAAATCTATTGACATACTTCAGTATGCTCTAAGAATTCCATAGCAAAAACCATAACCTTTCTCTAACCTTTCTGAGGAATTTGTCGTGACATCGCAGCAGCTCAAAGAAGAGCTCCAGGAGTCCAGAGGGGTTGATCAGATCTTTGTTCCTCAGAAGAATCAATGATTTGCAGAAGGTCTGATGCAGACAGCAAACACACAAAAACAGGTCTTCTGAATGTCAACAAACTGATAAAAAGGTAAAAGCATGATCAGTTAATTAATATGGATTAAAAACAAGAAGCTCCTGTGCTGACAGAAGTTCTCACCATTCTCAGGTCTGGCTCCATAACTGTGTGGTGACTCAGTAACAACTCAGACAACTCTTGTGGAAAAGCGGACAGATGCTGCAGGTAGCAGTGACCAACCTGAAGGAGAAGACGGAACTTTAACTCCACAGCGTACGTATAGAGGGGAAGAAAGCACTACACCTTCACTACACCGATCAGAAATTCTTAAAACACATACAGTACCTGAGCAAGAAACATGACAAGATCTGCCAGCTCCTTGTTCGGCTTGTCAGGCTGCAGTCTGAAGATCTGTACATTTGACTGGTAGTGTCGGTGCTGCTGCTGAAACTGTTAAAGACACAAGAACCACCACTAGTGATTCATTACTGCAGTATATTGACAGTTCAACAGGTCCACTAGCTAAAAACCTTAGCAATGTTGGCTAACAAGACTTACCTCCTCTACGTAGGACTGCGGGTCTCTTTTTATGAGATTCTGCAGTTGTGGCAAATTGTTTGGCAATTTGTTGTTTTGTCGCCCGGACATGTTTGCAGATGATTTGACGCGAGTATACTGAGAAAAAAGTGATTAAAAATAAAAGGTCTCACAACGCAAGCGTGGCCAATGTGTAGGCTGCCATTTAACTTTAAGTGGCGAGTCGAGACGTCACTTCCATGTTGCCTCACTTCCGCTCTCATTAAAGGGGACGTGTCTTTACATAGGCACATATGCGTCCGTTCTGCTCGACGTAGAAGCACAAGATACACGAAAAATATTAATTTGATCCAGTTTCAGTCCCTACATTCAGCAAGTGTAACTGAGGGCCACTGCTCAGAATGATGGCTCTGAACACTGATAGCTATGAAAAATGAAAGACCTGATGATAAACTATCATACATAGATGTGTATAAGTGCATCCAGCTAAAACTAGTGCAGTCTAATGTAACAGCCCTACAATAAACCCTTCCTTCATGAAGGTTGTGTTCATTGTGTATTTGTATATATAAACAAACTTTCAACACTGCATGACCTTTTTTTAAACAGAATATGTTCAATCATACTAATCAAATTAAACCAGAACACATTGATTTACCACTTAAACTCTCCTATTCACTTATATTTTCAAATATTGTAGAAGCTTTACTTTTCTAGTGAATTCTCTACTAATCAAAAACAAATGATTATCCAACCCCGGCTTTAAGGCCCAGAACTATCAGGAAAAATTTTTGGACACAGCAATTTTCCAGAAGTATTTTACAGGAATATCACAATGAATTTTGGCGCCACTCGGTTGTGAAACTGGTGTAACACAACCTATCTGTGCATTAACGCCTCCTGCTTTATGCCACAGACTATGACGTTAATCCTTCGGATAGCTCAGGATTCATTCATGCAGGATGCTTTTACTCAGGGAAATTATGTTTAAAGACTACATATAGGGAAAACACACAGTAACATGAGCAGTTGGCAACCTTTTTACTCAGTGACAAACTGACAAATGCTAAAAGGTGATATTCATTAAAAAGACGAAGACAAGGAACATATTTCTTTTCCTTTTTTTTTTTTTTTTAAAAAAGAAATGAAACTTTCCTCTACATAACATTTAAAATGTATCCAGTTTAATTTTCAGGAGATTAATATGTACACTTTTAATTTCATCATTTACCGTCAGGCAGTGAGCAATTACTGTATAATAGATTTACAAAGCAAATACTGACATAGTATTCTGTCAAGGCATGTTCCAGCATCAAAATAGGATTCAAAATACACAAGTAAAATTTTGTTCCACATAAAATATGAAATCATTGATCACTTTCATAATTATTTTAGAATATTCAAGAAAAAAAAAAAAAAACATTAGTGTTCTCCTGTAGGTGACAATAAGAAATACAATCAGCAGTTCTCATAAATGCATTGAAAGGGAGTAGCAGCCAAACAGAGAGAACTCAAAAAGCAAACATAAAAATATAGACTTCTTTAAAGGATTTACTCTCAAGGAACTGAGTATTTTAAAAGGCATTTTAAAAACGTAGTGTAATTTGGCAATTTCTGCCTGTGTCAACTCTCCTCCATGTTTGTTTTGCTCTTGTGAAACAGTCATCCAGCCTCTGCATGACGGCAGTATGGGGTTTCTACTATCCTGAGATGTTTTCCTCAGCTTGAAGGCATCTGAGGACATAGAGTATCACTTGATAGCAGAATATGTATTGGTCCTGTAAGACAAAAAAAATAAGAATGTGTGAGAAAACATGAATCAAAGCTGTAGGATCAAAACAGTTTAAACACTTAATACCAAAGAAAAACATCAAAGCTCACCTCCGTTTGTACCATTCCCTGTCTCTGAAGTCTCATGTTCCTTACGACATCTGAAATATCAAACTACAAAAAAAAAAATGTTTATTAGATTGTGATCATACCGAGCAACAGAAACAAAAAACAAAGCATCCCTATACACAATTCCTTATAACAATATGGTCTACTTACATCAGCATCTTTACTGATGAGACCCAGAACCACATCTATACAGATGAGGGTCCCTGATCGACCAATGCCTGCACTGCAGTGAGTGATAATGGGCCCTGACCGATGAACGTGCCTCATGTAGGAAATGAATGTGAGCAGCTGCTCTGGTTGTGAGGGTGTCCCGTGGTCCGGCCAGCCCGTGTAGTTCAGATGAGTTACATGCTGTATTTCATTCGTCTGAGGTGGGAAAAACTCTTATGTTAATGTGTTAATTAACAGTGTACAAATGTTTCATCATCACAACTATATAAACTAACCTGGACATCTTTGACCTCGATGAGCCGTATGACAAAGTTGTCGAGATGTTGGTCTTTGATCAGCGTGATCTGTAACCTGTCGTCCACCATCTCTGCTGTCCTCGGCGTGTCTGGCCAGTAACGCTGACATTTCACTTTCCCTCCTTCTACTTCCTGGGTCATCATGGCAATCACATTGGACTTTTGCTCCCAGACCATTTGCCAAAAGTCACCCAGAGTGGTGGGCAAGGGACCTTGGCAGGCGATGTACATGAAGTTCTCATCCGTCACCGGCATCTTGATGAAGTTGGCATTGATGTAGCCTCCGTCTTTGCCCAGCAAGACTCGAGTTGTGTCAACTAGAAGAGAGGCGTACATATAAATCATATTGTGTCCAACGTTTAAAGTATCCAACTTTGGATTTGGTGAAATATATTGAAAAGCTGCCTGTTAAGAAACACTGTACAAATATGGACCAACACATTTGTGAATTTTCTTACAGGGAACGATATTCTTGTAGCGGTTCTTCTTCTTGTTCTCCTTTGTCTGACCTATTAAGCAGTCGTCCAGTGGCTGCAGATTCTGAAGATTCTGCCAGGAGCGTAAACAGATGTTCATAAAAGTCTATAATCTAAAGCAGTGATTAATCCACAGGCATTGAAATTCAAAGGAGATTCTTACTTCAAACTCCTGCAGGGGGACTTTCTGCTCCAGAAGGCCCTTCATCATGCGGACCACAGTGTTGAGCTTCGGCCCTGTGTACTGGCCGTCGGGGACAACTTTGACGAGGGGCAGAGAGGTCAGCTCATCCTCTGTGATGATTGGCCCATCTAGCGGAAAGACTGAATGAAGGAACAAAACAGTTAAAGCAAAATTACAAAAGCAATGGCCTAGTTCAGTCAGTTAAGAGACAGCGTTTAAAATGAGGAATCTGGAATTGAACACATAATTGACCCATTAAAGACTGACACCGTGAAGGAAAGACAGATTGGTCTGTATCTAATAACATTTCCATCACATACTACTTCCTCTTTATTCAGACTTTCACTACTGATTAGATGTAAAAATCTAGATATCATTTGCCAACTCCAATTGAAAACTCTGCGATCACAAATTGTTTTAAGTTGTCTTAAAGAAGTGACATTATATTTCACAGCCAAATTTCAAATCCAAAGTCGGAAAAAGTCGGTCTCACTATTTCTTGATTTGGAGTTCATGTTTTCAATAGGCAGTTCTTCACTTCCCCATGTGATTTCATCTTCCTCTGGCTGCCCAGCACTCATTTGCAGATAGCTGTTGGGTGGAAAACATCAACAGTGAGCTGTGAATATATTTGCAGTCCTAACTGTGACCGGTGTACTTCCAAAACGTTAAATCTTACTTTTCATTTCTTGGATCATCAACACTCTCCTCTTGCCATTCCACTTTTCGCGAACTCTATTGTGAAAAATTATACATATATTTTTAAATATCAGATAAAATCAGCATATTTTCAAGGATTGAAAATAGATTTTCGAGGATTTGTACCTCAGGGGAGTCTTCAGGTAAGGAAGAGCCGTCACAGTCTGTGTCCTCTGAAAGCTCTGCGCTGGGATCCATGTCTCTTTTCTGTTCTACTGGAGCATCTTCATAGTCTGTGAAACATGGGGATGTAGTCTAGTTTGTGAAGTTTCTACTTGTGCCAATTGATTAGTAGGTTAATCATTTTGTTGGTAAAACTTGACTAAACATTCCACATTGTTCTGCTGAGATCATGATTACATTCTCTGGCCTGTATGTTATTACCTATTGGTGGTATGGGGGGGAAGCCTCCAGATTTCAGCTCATCGTGGAGAGTATACAGCTTAGTCTTTGCTCCACTGTCGTCACTCAGATCTGATGACAACATGAGGAGAGTGGGTTGTGGGCAGAGAGAAAAGGTCTGATTATTACAAAACTAAAACCAAATACTCAAAGAATTCAAACTTAAATGATTGAAACTGGGGAAAAGCCATTATCAGACTTCTGACAATCTTTTCTAAAACACACGGAAATCCCATGTTTTGGCTCTCTGCTGATACCTGTGTTTCCATTGCACTTGTCAGAGTTGATGGGCAGATAGGCCAGGTATGTGCTTGGGTTCTGGTCTGGCGGCCTGGACACAATGAGATGCACCAGGTCCTTAGCTTTACGGATGGTGGTGACAGCCTTAGTGTGAGACACACCTGTCATTAGTTCTTCATTCACCTGCAAGACAAAACAGTCACAATTAAAACCCTTAAATAAGAGAGGGCTTGTGTCTTGTCTCAGAATAAAATAAAACTGGTAAGCAGATTAAACAACTGCAATCTTGTAATTAAAACTTGTTTAACAAAAGTACTTCTATTGATAGGACCTTAAAGTTTGAGCAGAAAATGTCAAACATCACTCACTTTCAGCAGCCTGTCTCCAACTTGCAGCTTCCCTGAGGACTCTGCTATTCCCCCTGATGTGATTGACTTGACAAAGATCCCTCTTTCCCCTCCAATCACAGAGAAACCCAGGCCTCCGGAGTGCGGCTTCTCCAGATCCAGTTTTATGATCTCCTCCTGAAGTTTCAACAAACAAATGACTGAAAACTTTCGTAGACAAGTGTTTGGTAGAAACAAAGCTATCAGGAAGCCACTGAAGTAATGAATGAATTAGCAAGAAAACAAAAATGTATTTTTTAAACTTACCTCTAATGGACAAAGTGCTGCAAGACACTCTGTATCTCTTGGGTCTTCTCTTTTAAGAAACCCTTGACCAGAAAAAAAGGTTTTAATTATCATTAAAAACAGAAGACATGATCAAAATGTTCACAGCTGACACCTTTAAGATATGAAACATACCATTCATGCTGGATGAAACCTTGGGGCTTATGTTGTTGTTAAGAAAAGAGACACTCTTCTGCCCAGGAGATACAGGCTTTCCATCCCTGTGAGCCAGACACAAAAGAAAAAAGACAAGAAAAAGAAAGTTAGTGAAACTGATGCTTCATACATACTTTTTGATTTCAAACTCCACATGGGCTACACGCCATTCTTTGTTAGATTACCTCGTGACCTTGAGAGAGAGATCATCGAGGGAGAGCTCCAACAGTCTGGTGCTCTCACTCAGAGTCAGGTCCTGGGTGGGAGCACCATTGATGTAGTGGATTAGATCAAGTGGCCTCAGGCTTCCCTCCTCAAACGGCTTTGAACCAGGGAGGATGTCCTTCACAAATAAGACGCCGTATATGCTGTCACTGCCACCATCCAGCACCAAACCTGGTGATAGAACAAGGAGTAAAACTATTCAGACTCGCCTTCACGTACTTTATTGATGCATCATCTGGGGAAGCTTGCAGTGCCTGATTTGCAGACGTGTCAGGGATGTTTATCTTGTTAATGAGGTTCGTTTCTTACCCAGTGGTTCGTTGCTGCCCTTAAAACAAATGTCAGGCAGCAGGTGGGCTTCTATGGGGGGCTTGGGAGCCTCCAGGACCCTCCCTACCACCAAGTCAACCACACGGGGGGCTGCACGCACAAGATTTACCACCTCAGTGTGGCCCATATTGCTCACATCTGTGTTGTTCACCTGAGAAAGAAACATAAGACAGAGGTAGAAAATGAAATATTCCAATAGGATTTAAAGGAATAGTTTGACAGTTTGGGATGACTGTCTTTGCTTTGCCTTCTCGTAGTGAGATGAGAAGATTGACACCACTCTCATATATATTGTGCGCTAAATATGACTGGGAGCAGGGGGAAAAACAGCTAGTCTAGCTGCCCAAAGTTAAAGAAAATCTTCCTACCGGCATCTCAAAATGTTTCTCATTAACCTGTCAAAATAATTCATCTAACTCTTGGAAAGAAAGTGAATAAACGCTTTTCCCAAAGTGTTGAGCTACTACTTTAAATTAAAACTATTTTTGGGACCAAGTTTGAAACAATCACTCTTTAAGTAATATTAGTGCACCAACAACATGGGCTGAAGCATACTGTAGGCTGTAACCAGACTAAGGGATTAGGGATAGATTTGTACCATAATCATTCGGTCCCCGGGCCTGAGCCTTCCATCTCCTTTGGCTGGATCCTGGACGATGTCATGAATGTAACATCCATGATCGTTTCCTTTGGTGAGGGTGAAGCCCAGGCTGCCTTTTTCTGACTTCACCAAGGAGACTTTTAGCTCTACTTCCTAAGAAACAGAGATGGATGTCAGTTACAGGAATTTGGTCTAAATAAATCTTTGATCCCCGTCCCCAGTCTTTACCGGAACAAATTCCTCTATGTCCTGTCCATTACCGGACATGGTGAGGTTTAAGGGTAGCGGCAGTGGAGGGGGCAGGGGATCAGGGCTTGGGGCAGAGGGGGAGGACACAATTGGCAAGGGGGATGACTCCAGATCAGCCGTCACAGGGGAAGAAGGACACCTGTCAACAACAACAAAGACAAAATTATACGAGATATCAGAGAACATAATTAATGTAGGTGATCAGACCATAATTTGAACATTGATCTGGTACCTCTTGCTGAGGTCCGATCTTGTCATTGACAGGTTTGGGGAGTAGAAGGCTGAGTGGATGGTGTCGTCCAGCTGACCGGTGCTGTCGTAGTGTTTCAGTCCCAGGTTGCTGCTGGGTGTGTGGTAGACACTCTGTTCCCACGTTTGCCTGCTGTGCTCCACAGTGCTCTGGCTAAACGCTTCTTCCACCTCCTCATCCCCATCAGTGCTGTCGCTGTAGCTGTTGTGACGGCCAGGGGTTTTGAGCAGCAGTCTCTCCAGGGCGTCCTCCACAGCGCTCTGACTGCTCTTGACCTGTGTATCTTGAGGGGAGTCTGACCTGCCAAAGCTCAGGCTGGACTCTGCCTGGTTGATCGGCTCCTTTCGAGGTGATGGCATGGGAGTCTGGGAGGAGATAAGTTAAAATTAAGTTTCCAGCAATTATTGGTACTTAAACTGACCATACAGTATTTAGAGACAAAAAAAGAGCATTATTAATGACTCACCATAGCTGAAGTGTCCATTTCAGGAAGAACCCCATGTTCAGGTCTACAGAGGCGCAAAGTCACCTCCTGTCCTGTTCCTCGTAAGGCTGATATCACCTCCTATGAATGAAAGGGAGGACACACAAACACATAGTAAATCATGCTGTAAAACAACACTCCTTTCCAACTTCTTTTCCATTTATATTAATGCATGAGCACAGAGAAAGAAATCCTACTTACATGTTGTGAAAGTCCTTTGAGGGAGGTTTGATTGACCCGCATGATGACGTCCCCCACATTGATGCGGCCGCTCTCTGCAGCTGGTTGGCCAGGAAACAGCTTTTTAACCCGTACCATGCTGGTGCCGTGGGGTTCATCAGGGACGTTCTCCTCCCGACTGAAACTGAAGCCCAGCCCTGATGTGTTCTTCAGCAGGCAAACATCAAACACGTTATCTGTCGAGACAAGGGCATGCAGGTACAGTCAACTGGACACTTTTATTTTGCCAGTGTGTGATGGGTTAGCCCTGTGATGAACTGCCAGCCTGTCCAGGGTGTATCCTGTCTCTCAGCCAACATATGTTGAGATAAGCTAGAGGAATAAGACAGTATAGATAGTGAATGGATCAACGAATGGAGGAATTTAAGATAAAATAAATGCGCCTGCATAATTTACTATTACTAATAGTACCATCTATTAGGCTGTTTGAGCTCAAGCAAGCTGGTCTCAACAAACACACCGACAGTCATTAAGAAGCTGTTTCCTGTAGACTTCACACATCCTTCCAAACCAGTGAACCAGTTACTCTTTGATGCTATGGCTACTCATCAAGGAGCAGTTAGACCAAATGAAAACAATGAGTTCTATAATGCTCTTGTACATCCAAACCAGCTACTGAGCTCTAAATAAGCAGCGGTGTGCAGCTAATGGGTTGTACACACATGCTCATTTGAGATAACCAACAGCAAGTTACTTTGTTTAGAGAGAATTAAGCATCTTAGTGTAATGCTGTTCAAGAATATCCACGATCAGTGTTTTCCTGCTTACTTTCAGTACCATCCTTGTGGCCAAAATTTATACAGGAGTGGATGGGCTTAGGTTATAAGGAAAATTTGACACCTTAGGGTGTACTTCAAAGGGTTATCTTTAAGTTTTGCTTACTTGACAAAGCCAAACATGTATAATCACGCTGTTTCAGAAGCCTTTATTGTGTGCCATGTTGCCTCACCTTGTGTAATGAAGCTATACTCCGGTTTTTCTTTGACCTCAAGCGGTTGCTCCTTGTTCTTTCGGTCACTGCCAGCACATGGTGGAGTGCACTGAGGTGTGAGGGGAGCGTGGACGCTGTCTGCCGGCGGATGACCTTTCTCCAGCAACAAGTGCACCGTCTGAGGGAGAAGATGGTTTACTTATTAGTTAGTGGCCAGCTGGGTAACAACTAAACTAGCCTCTCAGTAAGGGTGCTTGTGGTGAATGTCACCCCTCACCGGCCCAGTGTCTCTCAGTGCCTCCACTGCTTGCTGATGAGTGGCTCCCTCCAGACCTTTCCCGTTGACGGCCACCACACGATCACCTGAGAATAGGACAGACGGAGTGTAAGACACAAAAAGAATTGAAACAGATGGAGACAAACTCTCCTTTGCTCCAATAATTCTAAATATAGTTCAGCTATGCAAGTCTTTGTTTTACATCACTATTTGTAACATCACTGTTACCCTTCTGTATCCTTCCATCAAGCTCAGCAGCTCCTTTTGGTATGATGGCTTTGATGTAGATGCCTCCATGCCGGACAGTTGTGTTGACTCCCCCCTAAGAAATTAACACATCTCTTAGTCTAACCAGCCAAAGAGAAAATAGTTCATTATGTATTTTCTATGGGGGATGATGGCAGGTGTGGATATTCTTTTTCTATTTCAAGTGTAATTGTTAAATGATAAATGCTTTGTCTTTACTGGGGGTTCAGAAATATAATTAGGTTACTGTTATATCAAGATATAAACCAAACTTCACAAGAGATGTATTTGAAAGCCATTTTGCCAAAGTACCCCTGAAGTTAACACTGTGTCTTCTTTGGATCTTACCATGGATCAGGGTTTTGTTTATGCCAGTGTAAACAGTAACACACACCTTAGGCTGTGTCAGAAATGTTGAAAAATGTTGTTAACTGCTCATGCCTAAAGGAATTGTTTTTGAAGTTACTTTGTTCCTCGTCTCCCACTCACTCTGTCATCTCGCAAAACAAGGCTGAAAGTGTCTTCAAAGAGAGTAGTTAATTTCTTCATTCTTCAATAGTTCAACCTTGAAAAAAAGCTTTGAAATGCCACTTTTTCCCCCAAAAATGGCACTATCAGCCATGCACAGGCTTGGATGCCATGATCCAAAATGCTCCCTTTCACTTGTGTTGCAATAATGTCTCTCTAACTTAAATTATGCTTCTGGTTGAATTTTTGAAATGGTTCCTAATGCAAAGCACGCAAAGCTTTTATCATATCACAATTATGAATTAGTTGAAAATGAAAAAAAATCCTCCACTGTGATGTTATTGACAAAATTACTGAAAGGTTACATCTAAAGAATTAAAGACAATGTGAATTTCTATTCAGTGCCCATTTGGTTATGGTTGTCTTGATAATGGGTTTATTGTTAAGGTGAATGTGATGGTATTTCAGTGTTTGCATTACTAATAGAAGACGACACTCAATCAGTTATTATTCTAAATATTCAACGGCAACCCTGGTCTGAGGACACAAAGTGAAGTAATTTGTTATTGAATGTTATTGTGGAGTAAATGAATCCATGCCAATGAATAGAGCGTTCAGAATCCCTTAGAGAGAGATTATATTTGTGGCACTCCACTGGGTCACTCTAGAGTCAGCAGCAAACATGTAGGAAGCCATAAGAAAGGTCACTTAACAGTCCAGTTTAAACTGTTTATAGTCCTTACTGTTAAGATCCTAAATATATTGTGACTTTATTTAAAAAATCCTTACTGATAAAAAGAAAAAAAGAAAAAAACAGAGCATGCAAAAAGCATCAGGTGGACAATATTCCCATAAGAGCTTCCAGACCTGACAACATTCAGCATTAAGAAAGCAAACCAAGCAACATATGAACACAAACAGACAACGGTGACAAGATGAGGAGGGACGGGGCAAAACAAAAAGAGGGTGAAAACCTTGCCGAACAGTACCGTGACACTTATGCCCAGGCTGCTGTCTTTTTTGGACAGCTCAACGTCAAATAGTTCTCCTGGACGGAGACTATTGACCCCTGGGGCATTACCATTTAAATTTTCCATGATGTATTCCTGCAAATAGAGAACAGGGTATTAAGTTGAATTATCACAAGCTGGAACATGCAGAAAGAAGGGATCAAGGGAGTGTGAGGAAGCTGAGGTAGTTAATGCTTAGAAGAAAATCAGCAGATATTACATTAGAGGAATGACATGCAGTGTACAGGTAACAAACAGCCTTGCACTGATTTTGCAAATGCAATTATAGACAAACGTTACATAAAACAGGCAGTTAGTAGTGCCAAGCATCTGACACGTAATGCTTGCTTGTGGAAGAACCATTCTTATCCTAAACCGTTTATGAGTTTTGATTTGTAGATTTCCTGGATAGACAACTAATGAAAAAAAATTTTTAAATGCAAAGAATCCATTCGCGCCAATAAATTCATAAACGTAGAGGCCGCACCTTTTTGACCTTGAGTTTCTCTTGACTACTGGAATAAGTCTCCTCATCCATGTCTGAATCCCCCCAGTCAGAATGCTCGGAAACTTTGGGAGCTTCTGACACTTTCGCTTTTCTAGTTTTGGGTGGCAGAGCCGGAGGCGCGGGATCCAAACCCACACTAGGTTCTGGTCTGTGATGTTGGGCAAGCGATGCAGCTGTGGCATCAGCTGTAGCTCTTTCTAAGCACTGCTGAACTCCATTAGCAGGGGGCTGGCTGATTTTAGCGACACTGCTTGTCCTGGAGTCTTTAGAACTGAGGCAGATGTGCTGGTGGACTGGGGAGGAGGTGGATGACGGTGTGCCAGCGCCTTGGAGAGGAGGACTAGGGCTTCCTGTTCCCACCCGCTCCTCTGATGAAGTATCAAAGTCTAATTCTCGTCTCTGGCCAGAGTTAAGTGCCTTCAATGCAGACTTGGCTTGGTAGGGAACATAGCTTGAAGACGATTCTGTCAAAACGAGGGGGAACAATGATATCAGTCTACAAGTCTAGACACAGGAGAAAACACTGGTAATGCACTCTGTACAAGATAACAAGGAATGATTATGACAGGGAAAAAAAAAAGAAAAAACATGAAATTTAACACGCATACTCCTGCTTTTACCTTTGTAGAGCCTCTCTTTAGGCTGTGACACCACCAGAGTAACATCATCTGGAGCATTTTGGAGGATATCTACCGTGGTGGCATGAGAGAGCCCTTGTAGGCTCACATCATTCACTGAGATCAGCCGGTCACCTGCATCACCATTAAAACATGTTATACACATGACAGCCAGGTGTGGCAAGACAGAGTAGTGCTAACCATTATCACAGACAACAAAGATATCATAATCCCATAATGGAGAAGAGTGTAGGAAAACATTGGCCTACCAGGTTTGAGGCAACCATTGACATCAGCAGGACCCCCAGGAGTGATGGAGCTAATGATGGTGCCAAGGTCCATACGACCAGAGTTCTCCCCTCCCACAACCTGGAACCCTAGAGAACATACACAAGCACAAACAGATGTAAATACAAACACAAAATAGCAGTGGGACACAAAAACCTAAGATGCAATTTATCATACTTGTCAACTCTGACAGTTGAGAAGTGGCAGCAGGGACAGTGTGAAATTGAGTTGTTATTTTAGGAGAAGTCATATACTCCCTTACCCAAGCCATATTTCACATCTTTCTTCAGGTTTACAGTTGTGATTTCTCGCTCTGGAGACGGTAAGGCAATTAGCTTTTTCTTGAGCGAGTCTGTGCAGCAAAAAGACACATGGCACTTGTTATATTTATTATACCGTAAATACATGGTGTTTGCTCTCATCTCTGACAGATGCATACCATGGTGTGATTTTAGTAAATTAACTTCACAGAGGATAAACAGTGGGCCACACTGAGTGCATTAGTATATCTACACTGTAACTATTAATCAGCCCGGGCAGGCATACGGTGTTGCTAAAGGGCCCCTACTTTAGCACTGTTGGCTAATGGGCACAGTAAGACGGGTTAAGCTAGGATGAAAGGGAAGGTCATGGCTTCAGTGCCAAGCATGTAGTTATTAAATGGTGGGACGGGGGCCAGTTCCACATGCAGGCGGCATAGAGGAAAGACACTCAATCCTGCATTATATAATTCTGATTTAGAACACAGAGGTTTTTTGGGGGTTGTATATCTGTACTTGGCTGTGCCACAATCCGCATACAGTTCAACAGATTGAAGAGGAGGATTAAGAATCTAAAATGGGTGATGGTGGAGGGCAGTCAGTAATTTATACAATGCATGGAAATCTAGTGTCTATGCGTCTGCGGAATTGAAAGGTAGACATGTCCATACATACCATTAACAGAGGCTGGGGTTGAAGACGGTCCAGAGGAACTGTGCATACTGACACCTGAGAACAGAAAACAAGAGGTGAGCAAGGCTGTGAGCTTTGGCTTTGAACATTATACAGAACGATGAAAACTTCTTGCCAACCTCTGCCCAATTGTAGACAATTACATGGGAAAATGTGTATAGAAACATGTATTGCCATTAATTAATAATTAATGCATACAGAGGTCAACTGCATGATCAGATCAGACAAGACAGATTGTATGTGAATCCTACCATATTATGTAAACAAAGTAAATGAAAAATCAAGATTATTAAAGCACAAATGTCTAAGGAAGAGAATTTGTGGCAGCATTTATGATTTGATCCTTTTTCTCGACAAAAGCAAACACAAGAAAATGGTTTTAAACTACTCTTCAAAGGGGACCAAAGTTGATTCAAATATGTTGTGCATGCCAAGCCTTTGTGTGGGAAGAGGCAAACTGTGAAAAAAGAAATCTGATCTAGTCTTTGAGGGAAGCTATATTAAATACTATAATACGAGTTTCTTACATTTGTTAAATAAACTAAACAGATTCTACTTGCATTTTCATAAAAGCCCATTTAAGATACCATCCAAATTGTAATGTTCCCTCAGAGAAATATGCAAAGTACTGAATGCAAAATGTACCACCTGTTTTTCCTACTTACTGTTGACTTGGAACTTGACTTGACTTAATCGGAATAGTTAATATGTTTCACCAGCAGTTAACTATTCTAGAGTCCCTACCACAACTGTGATTATATGGATTTATAATGGGATGGAGTATAGCCATACATTTCAGGTGGGAACTCTACACTACTAGTGCTATGCTGCACATAGAGAGCCACATCATCCTCCACAAGTCAAAAAATCCTTACCTACTACATATGCTTGGCCAATATCCTCAATGGAAGAAGAGTCAGATTCTTTTTTGGACCTGCTGAGACTCCAGGCTGGGCTGCTGTGCGACACTGTGCCAAATGTTCTGAGAGGGAGAGAGAGAATATGTGGAGAAGATTTAGCCAGAGGAGGCAACTTTCCTCACAGAACGATGAGGAACGAATATAAAAAAGATGTGCTTGGCTAAACTAAATGCTCACTTTCATTCTATCTAACTACTAATGTTTATTTGTATATGGTTGTTATGCATACAGAATCCTACTGGACATAAAATCCCAGATGTCTTCTGTTAAGCTGACACGAGAGGGAGCAACTAGCTGACAAAAACAGTTTTGTTTCTAATTAAAATAGGAACGCACACTGGTTGGCACATTCTCACAAAAAGACGGACTCCAGGGCGCATGTGCACCCACACACACGGATCCCCAGAGGCTTAATTAGAGGCTGGAGGTAGAGCTCTCAGTGTCTCTGTGGTGTTAGGCAGAGCTACAGTCC
This sequence comes from Pempheris klunzingeri, assembly GCF_042242105.1. NCBI lineage: Eukaryota > Metazoa > Chordata > Actinopteri > Acropomatiformes > Pempheridae > Pempheris > Pempheris klunzingeri. The sequence continues at coordinate 15,617,152 of NC_092030.1, read as the reverse complement.
CAGTAACAAGTCCTCACTTAGTAACCTTAGTTACTAAGTCTGTCCCGAAGTGAGCGTGGAGACTCTGTAGACCTTACAGAGGACAAGCAAATAAACACAAGACCCAATTTCCTTCACTCAGCTTGAAATAAGGACTAAAGTAAAGGAGTAAAAATGCATAGATGGCAAAGTAATGAACCCCCAAAGAAATACATGTATGGATTTACAACACTTACTTTGGTTTTATTCAGAATTAATCTCATAAACTCATGTATTTATTGCCTTTAACTCACTTGTCCTGTTGGTGTGAGAGGGAGTCTGTGTCTGAGCTGGCTCGCTGATGTTGTTGGAAGTGAGAGGCCACTTGGTTGGGTTGTGCCTGGCCACGATATGACTCCGCCACTCGGTGCTCTGGAGCCTCTGGCATCTGTCCGAGGTTGTGGTGGGAGCGGCTCATTATCCGCGGATTGGAAAGGATCGTCAAGGCCACTGGATTGAAACCTGGAAAGTGAGGCTCATCTTGGACCAATATCGGGCCAGATGGTGCCTTGTTGAGGGCGACTTCTGAGTAGGAGATCCTCTTCAGGTGGTCGGGGTTAGAGCGCGTCGACAAGCTGGGGGCCAGGCTGCCTAAGCTCACAGTCGCCCCCATTGCGTCTCCACTCCGAGGATCATGGGAATATTGCAAGCTGCTCAAGGGGCAGTTCTCTAATTACCAGAAACACACAAAACAAAATATTACTGGATTGTTTCTAATAAACAAAAACGTAATGTAATATTAATATGGTGTACGACATTGTATATGGTAATATAAACATATGAGACAAACTTAAAAAAATAATAAGGCAGACAAAGTCCAAAAAGTTAAAGTTCTGACCTGTGTCATTAACATCCCTCAGCAGTCTATAGTAATTACTGTCAAGATGGAAAAAGCAGGTACTGTGCTGTACACATTTTTTTTCCTGGAGATATCCATCTGAACCATCATAGCTAATGGTCTGGCCGGTGTTCTTGGCAGTCATAAATTTATAAACTGGTGACCTTGTGTCAACAATCTGGTGGGAGTATGGGGTGTGATGTAATCAAAGCCGTTCTGTTGTTCAGCCAAGTGAAACAAATAAAACCAAACAAGACACTAGAATAAAGATAAATAAGTGTGTTCAAGATCGTACACATTTGATCGGCATATTATCAAGGTATAATAATTTCTTTTATAGAAATTCAACAATTCTAGTGAGGTAGGTTATCAAAATGTTATGTTTGCTCAAATGACAACAATGTCACTGACACAAAACATAATTTAAGATGAAGGAAATAGTGTAGCCGATACATGTTGAGGCCATATTACATTAACTCCCCCACTTAGGTGTATTGCTGCTCTCTCTCTCCTACCTAGGTCTTGAAGCTCCTGATTGTTTTGTCGGGCCTTCATCTGCAGGTGGAACTTGTGCTGATCAGAACAGAGTTGTAGCAGATACTGACAGGTCTTGTTACTGTCTGTCTGAAACAGGTGCTTAATCCCATCTGATGTGTTCTGAAGGCAAATCTTCTTTTTCTTCAGGATGATAAGAAAAAACATGTAAGTGAAGGTGAGGTTAGAGTGGATGAGCTGCATTCACTACTAGTGTGGTATAGTTATTCCTGATAATAAAAGACCAAAATACATACTGTAAAGGAGATCTTTTTTGTCTCTCTCCAGGGGAACCGTAGCACAGGCGTACGATTTCCATTAAGGACCTCAAAAATGAGCACCCCCTTGGAGTATACACCCAGCATGATGCCTGTCTGGGACCTCTTCTCAGGAAGCACCCGATGGAAATGGACACCATACTCTGTCAGCCTCTGGCACACCTGTAAAGCAATCATTACAGAGTCTTAAATTCTTAAAAATGCACAGCACTGAGGAATAGGGAGAGGATGTGACGGTTGTTTGAGACAGAATAAAACGTTTTGTCTGACTGCATACAACATGAAAATATTGTTCAATTTGGTTCAATGGCATAAAGAAAATAGAACTGTTTTAGTAGACTGTGGATTTAGCACAACAAGAAATATTACAATGTAAGAATAAAATGCAGTGGCAGAACTACTTTTGTTTGTAGTTGTAATACTTCTTCTGCCAAATTAAACTCTGCACAAAATGGCAAGTGATCTAGAAAAAAAAAGAGCGAAACAAAATGTTTATCATGTTTGACAGAAAATAAATGCTTCAGCTGTAATTTCCTACCAGAGAAAGATGTAGCAATAACTGAAAATATTTTGGTCCATCTCCGAAATCATGACCATGACTCCTATATAACCTGGTCTCGCCTACCTTGAGAAACTCAAACTCTGCCTCGGAGTCAGATGCTCCATAGTAGTTGCTGTGAAGTTTTGGCAGCTCCTCCTTGATGATCGTCTGGTTCACCTTATCCAGGACAGACACTGGCAGGTAGTGCTCCAGTCTGAAGTAGGTCTTCCCATGGAGCTGAGGCACAACAATATTATTTTCATGATCGGTTTGTCATTTCAAAAAGTTTAATTTAATAAGACCAATGTTAAACTTTTATTTTTGTCTCGTTTTACAAGAGAAAGAGGTCTAACCTCACATTCTACTTCAAATGTTTACATTTAGCAATTCTTTCTGATCTGAACTAGAGACACCACAACACAAAATAAATGAAATTACATGAAAAGAATCACAAAGGCAAGATTAAGTGAAAAAAAAAAATTCACAATTCAGTTTAAACCAGTGTCTTAAGTAAATATTAGCTAACTGATAACATAGACATATTGAAGAGATTTGGTACCTCAGGTTGGTAGTCACTGAATTCAGCCTGCAGTGCCAGTGAAGCCAGCAGCATGGCATTTTCTGTGTCACAGCGCATCCTCTCCTCCAGGATATCCTTCCTCAGCTGTAGGTAGTACTGATGTTTGGTCATAGCGTGTCTGTTATACAAAGACAAATACAGATATTTATCTTGCACGATAACGCAAACAAATGAGTCATTTGTTCCACAGGGATGAAACCCATGTATTCTTTTAGGTTTTCAACTAACAAAACATAAACTTACTGTATGAGGTTCACGTCATCAATGAAGAATTTAATGCGTAAGAAAAGGTTAAAAGTCACATCAGATTTCTTCTTCTTAGGATCCTCCTTCCATCCCTCAGGGGCCACTTTGGACAGTTTGGCATCAGGATCAACGAAGAAAAACTCATTATCTGTGTATGTGATTTGTAGGGGGAGATGGTTGGGGGGTCAGAGAGAGGTCTCAGAGTGAGAAGGAATTCATCAGTAATGTCTGTCTGCTTGCGGCAACACAGGCTCAGCATCTTAAATGAGACATCAGGTGTAGAAAGTTAACTTACATGGAAATATCATGACCCTCTCACTAAAAACTTATCAAACTTCGTATGATATGAAGTATCAAAATATGCTTGACATGTAACTTCAGTTTTATACTTTGCATTTAAGAGGGGAAATCTTCTCTGGAATAAATTTTGAGCTATTTCAAAAGTCAACACTAGACTCTGGAATGTTTTCTTATGTGAGGAAGGTTTTTCAGGTCAACTAGGATCAGTAACATTAACAACTCTGGTAAAGTAACTACAGAACACAAGAGCACACACACACACATCTGCAAACACAGACATACATAGGAGCAACATACAGTACCTCTGAGGTATGCCAGGCCGAAGAGATGGTGCTCCACAAGTCCGATGTGTGCAACCACCATATCAAGAACATCTTTACACACCGCCTTGATGTCACAGCTCAGCTCCAGCTTTTGGCCATTCAGCAGCACCACACCCACCTTCCTCTGCACGTCCTCCACCTTACCACGTTTCTTGCGGACAGAAAGAAAAAAGGAAGATGTGGAGGATTATAAATGGAAAGTAAAGCAGCTCTGCGACAATGCCATGGACACATTGGCTCAAAAGCAGCACAAATTTACATTCTTACCATTATTGAGGAGGGGACAGATAAAGCAACACAGGGTTCGCTTGCCATCTTCACAAACTCAGGGCCAAGGAAGTTCTGCCATTGGGGTAAAGACTAAAGGTTAAAGGATATTTTTAAACTTGGGTCTTGTTTTAATATAACTATGTTGCTACTTTGACATGTGATTGTGTTAAAAATATTATCAGTGATGAACTATGACACAAAAACATCTTTGATACACATGCATGACCAAATATAAAAAACACTTCATCGCTTCCATTCTACATAAAAGCACTCACATTTCAGATTCAAACCTGTTTTAATAGCTACTCTGATCATGAGATTTCAGTGACAGCAGTAGCTTTTTCACTGTTGCATGCACACTTCCTTGTAGGTTTACTGCCATAATCAAGTCTTCCCATAAGTGGTGGAGCAAGATTCCATTGCTTCATTGACTGGAAACCAGCACATCCAAAATGACAGTAATTCAAGATCTACCATAAATAATGAAGCAAATATGTCTCGCCTTTGCAAATCATTATCCTAATAAGAATATGACCGATATACCGTATTTGAGGTTTACTGCCAGTATCAGCAGATGTAACTGAAATGATCCTGAAAGTTGACATGATCATAAACATAGGTTATCATTTAAAGCACATCCTTGAGTCTGCTAAGCCAAGAAGAGCAAAAACCTTGGGTTTACGAAGTGGTATGGAGGAGGTGTAAAGGGGGTCTCGAAGGTCAAGCATAGAAGTGCGAGATGGGGCCAGGGGCTCATCTGTGGGGTAGAGGTTGGCCCTGGACAGCCTGCTGGCCAGATGGGCCTGGAGCCGCTGTACCTCCTCCTCCTGCTTCTGGAGGAGCAGCTCTGCTCCAACCAAACTTTCATCAGCAGCTCCTTCATACTGCCTACAGGAGGAAAGGAGGAAGTGGGTTGGTGTCAGAACAGTAGGACATTGTCAAAAAGCTGAATGAAACAAGACTGTTATTTATTGTGTGATGTCTTGTGAGATTTCGCTTTTATTCATCGAGACTTTTTATGCTTTCTCCACAAAGTAAATACTTAAAAGTAGCAGCATTAGGGAGGGTTTGTGAGACACAATGTGTTTACACACAGAAGACATCAAATACTAGCCGATATGTTTTCTTTTAGTATCAGGGGAAAACGAGTGCTCTGCGCAGTGGGACAGATTGAAAACACGGTTCTTCTGTTTGCAGGCGTAGCAGCAGCAGGCAGTCCTCTGTAATGCCAGAGATTAGAGAGATAGAGACTGCTGAATGTGGATGTCACATTAGATGACCTCACTAGCGAAGCATGGGGCTGACCATACTGTGCCACGCCAGCTGTGTGTGGCCCAGAGGACAAAATAGGATGGCTTCATCTGTGGCTTCCAAGTTCTGTGAAGGCTTTGTAGTGCAGGCACCAATTCCTCGGAGGAACAAAGGGAGCATCAACACGAACCAGATGATTTTCACATATTCTCGCTCCATTTCTTTTTCCCTGTAATGCATCCTGAACTCAAATACAGTGATCCAAGAATTTGTATTATAAAACAGGCTTGGAACGGAGTTTACCCTGAGCTACTGGAGTGGCAAGATGAAGATTACGATTGAGGATGAATAGCAGTAATTTGGCTGCTTAGTGAACAAAAACTGGTACCGTGTATGTTGAACTGCCACCTGTAAACGTGTGTGTGTGTGTGTGTGTGTGTGTGTGTTACCTGAGCCTGTGCGTGCTGTGACTCGTCAGCGACAGGGCATCGTGTTCACAGGAAAGTGCCACCTGCGAGCCATATCTCCTCACCTCTGCTGGTTTTTTAGCTAGACAAGAAAAGAAAGTATTAACTGTACACACACATACACAAAAACGAGTTAATTTTGTTTTCACATATACACAATCAAACACACCTCTTCATCAGCATACCCCCACACTGTGGTGCAAATAAACCTGCATGAACATGTGTTGAAGGAGGTGGAGTAGTTTTAGAAAACTCAAACCAGTGCCACTAATTGGATTTCTCTCATCTTGAGTTCAAGTTGCATGCAAAAGACTGCATTACAGCAACAGCATGTGTTACTAAAATATACTGAGTCAAGTGCTGCCCTATTTAGTCCATTATAAGCACGTCCATGTCTTAAAAGTTATGACTTATCTTAAGCTCCAGTCAAAAGTAATTCAAACAACCTCTATTTTTTTAAGTTTAGTTACGTTTAGCCAATCTCAAATAAAACTGGAACCATTTCAACCAATGTGCCTAAACTCTTCCCAGCTGTCTGAGATCAGTGTCCATCATGCGACGGTGTAAACCCTCAGATGCAGTGTTAAATGGAGTGTGGGTGTTAAATCATTTTGATTCTTAGCTCAGCCAATAAGCTAGTCACTCCTCCAGAAATGATTATTTTGTACCATACTGTGGTGGTAGCCAGTGAGTCCATATTCATAGTGAATTGAGTTTTGGGTATTTCTGTAGCTCAGTTTGGAAAGATTACATCTGAGCTGCTGACTTTTGCTCAACACAGCAGCCATAGTTTTGTTTACCACTTGAAGCTGTTGGCAAGCCAGTTTCCCACGCTATTAAGTCTTGTCTGAGTTCATTGCGCAATTCCATCAATTGGCACTGACTGAAAGTTGTGAAAGTATGAAACCTTATGCAAGCCTACATAGCTATGGACATGGTCCAATTCCATTAGCAGAGCAAGGTATGTGACTCACAGCAGCTGGCTTGGCAGTTACCTGGAAACAACTGAAGGACCTTTCCTGTGCTTCAAAAAAAAAAATTGAGAGTGGCGTGCCTCAACATTTTTAGCCTACAAAGTGTGCCCTGCAACGTTTGGCAATAAGACGGGGAATATGGCTTTGAGTGGGAAAGACAGTCAGTGGTCAGTAGAGACAAAGAGTAATTGATCCCCTTTGCTAGTGGTTTTCAATCCCAGTCTTTGCGGCCCACCCTACTTCTGGTTTTCGTGTTAAATGATTCATTCACTGTTCCGGGTGTAAATCAGTCCTATAATTAGATGGCTAAAGTGAAAACCAGCAGGGATCACGACTGAGCACCATGTAATCCCAGTGTGGCTATGTCGTTTTTCCTCAGCAGCCTCTTTTACCTTGCCTGTATTCTGGATCAGAGGAGGTCACTGAGGGGCTTTCGCTGGATGAACTGTAATCACTGTGGTACCTCTGGTGGGTGTGGATTGGGTCTGGGGGAAGAGAAAGAACATCAGCCCATCTTTTAAAAATAATATAATAATACGCACCATGCAGTAATACAAGAGGATGTCTGCGAAATGATGAAATGGAACATAAACTTCATGCACATGAGACAACTTAAAAAAAGGTTATATGGATTTGTTTGCTGTTTGTGAGGAGTGTTAAAGTAAAGCTGTTTTTCAGCGTCACACAACACAAAGTTTCACACATGGTTGTATCACTCCAAGACTTGGACCACAGCTGAACTGACAAGCTACCGTTTTCTTTAACAGGATGATAAACCCAAACAAGTTGAGGTTTGATCAAACAGCAGGTATTAGTCATGCTGTTGGTAAGCACTCCTAATAAAATACATATGGAACTATGCTGAAAAGCAGCTTCTACACAAATGTATGGAGGTGTGCCTCCTGTCAGGTTAGAGAGCTTTTTGCTGAGGGCGTAATCTTTTGTCTTGTTAGACTGGGTGAACCACAGCAAGTACAGACCAGCTCACCACAACTACATACTTTTCTCTAAGCAGTGCTTCATAAGCTCAATAATGAATTGAAAATCTGTGGTAACACAGGATAACACCATAAACAACAGTCAAAAACAGTATGAACACTAACCTAATGTGCCATGTGTTTCTCTGTCTAGTGCACAGAACTTGAAAGTCCTGCTTTTTAGTATCAACTACATAGCTTGAATGATGGCATTCCCTAGTCATTGCTCAGGCATTTTAGTTCAGAAGAGTTTCACAGTACCACAGACCTCTCTTTGCAATGATGTTGGCCTAATGTACGCGTCGTGAGTAAAAAGCCCCGCTCAAACTATAATCTTACTAGAAAGGACGAGGACTGGTCAACTTGCCACCCAAAATAGGATTCCCTTTTCCTCTGGTTAGTGAGTCATGTAATGCAAGAACTAAATGATTTGCTAAAATCACCCACGCTGACACACATGCACAGACACCCACAAGCGTGCAGTCACCTGTTCCTTGCTATGTTCCTATATGTGCGGTTATGTCCACCACTATCAACAGGATTTACTTAGCCCAAGAGGGACAAATCAAGAACAGTTTATCTGACCTGATTACAGCTTGCCAGGAAAGGGAAACAGAATCAGCATAAACATTAGTGAATTTAAGTATTATTATGCCTTACTTTTACAAAAGTATATCAAAAAACAAGAAAAAAACAACACAGTGCTACACTTAACTCGAGTGACAGGGCAAATGCATTGATGTGGCAGAAAAGTCAGAACAGAGAGGACCACGGTGCAAAAACTATTTGTTGGAGTTCAAACTGGTGGTCTGAGGTGGGATATTTACTTACAAGTATAAAAATACCTAGTACCCTCCCAAGCATATAATATATAGTGCAGAGATATTATATTGTCTAATATTATGGCATACTGAGTGCAACAGAACCATGAGAGTAACAGTTTATGAATGTGGCTAAAGGAGAAACTTCAAACGGTATACAAAAGTTGAGCTCCTGGTCAAGCCATGGGTGTCTACTGGGGTTGTTGGTCAGTTGCAATTAACCGGAGGTTAAATCTGTATATTTAGTTAATTCCCAAATAAATCCATGATCAACATTTCATCATGACTTTAAAACACCCACTGCACCTCAAAGCAATTAGGGGAACGAGAAACAGAGAGAGTCACGGCTTATTAGAAAGATTAACAGTGATATCTCGCTGATAATGTGAACGTTTTACTGTGTAAGCATGGAGCAAGAGGGCTGGCCATAGGGTGAGGATAAACATGTACTGCATAGCTCTTTTTCAGTGCTCCTGCCCACTGATTGTTTTTTTTTTTTTAATATAAAATAAAGCAAAACAGATTTATAGAATATATACGCGGATTATCTGAATTCTGTCCTCTTCGATGTTCAAGGAGTACAACTTGTAAGTAGCAAGCATGCATACACATACATATAAATTCAAAAAAAGACAATGAAGGAAAGAAAAGTCACTGTCAGCACATTTTAGTAGTAATTAAATACTAAATAAGAGGCCTAACAAGCCTCATACAAACGAGCAAAAAGACAAGGGGTTTATTCAAAGTTTAACACATCAGCTCACTTCCTACTCAGCTCTATCATGTTTAATCTTTTCATCACCTTTTTCTCAGTATACAGAGTCACACGCACTTGCTGGAAGAAACGGTCTGTGCACATTTTAACTGGAAGGGCATGGTTTCCAGGGAACAATTACTGCAACATGGATTTATCTCCTCACTTCTCTCTCCTCCCTTTATCTTATCTTCTCATTTCTTCTCCCACAAACCCATTTGTTTTTCCTCTTCCCCTTGACTCCCCGCAGAGCTGACACTTCTGCACAAGCTTTCTGTGAGTACACAAACAGCTTCTACAGGCTATGGCCTTTTGGGGTGTTCAAGCTGAGAAGAGACACAAACGCAGACTATGGGGTTATTTAAAGTTTGGTGATCCGAGGAAGAAAGAAGGAGCTCCCTTTAAAGCATAAGCTAAAATGGATAATAGCTTACAGAAACCCTCAAGTCGCCCCCCCAAGTTAACATGACTCAGTGTAGATCTTACGAAATACCAATTGTGAGGGCACATTGTGTTGAAAGAAAACTCCACAAACAGAAAAATGTCCATTTATAGAATTTCTACACTGCTTGTGAACCTCTATAGTGCTTGTTTTAGTCATTATGCATAATGTGGAGAGGAAATGAGCCTGGAGGTTAATTAAAATGGATCAGAAATAGACCTAATGGTCATAAACTTTTGTGTGAACATCTTATAAAGACTATAATCTTTCCTGATGTATCCTTTGAACCAAATGGTAATATGATTATGAAAATTTAGGGGATACACTTATTTTTGCAAACACCTCCCCTTCCCCTGAAGTAGCAGAGTTCTGTTTAGTTATCCAAGTTGGACCTGCCTCAGCCCAAAGCCATATGACCTGCTGCCAAGTGCCGGAAAAGTCCAATAATGTTTGGAATTCCCTCATCCGCTACGCATGACTCCAATTACAGCCTCTAAGTCTGCAAGGAAAGTTTCTACTGATTGAAGCACCTTGGCACCACAAAGGAGGGGGCGGAGGCACTGAGTGAGACATAGGGGACCAGGTATAAACATGCCCATGCACACACAGCCATGCACTAAACAATGTTTTGTTATGTTCAGGTAATACATATTCAGTCGACCATGATTTGCAAATGCACACACACAGGAGGCAGAGAAACGGTTTGTGACTGTGTGAAACCTGAGAGCACTGACCACTGCTGCGCCATCACTTTCCTGCAGAAAAGAACAGAAAAAAGTAAGAGAAAAAGAAAGAAAAGGAAGTAGAGCCAAGTAACACATCCACGAGGCCCTGCAAATGGTCTGTGCTCAATTAGGCCATATTCATACTATAGCAAAATAGCTCTGGGATGGAATACAGAAATACTTTGGCTCAACCGTCATAGTCAACCTCAGTCAGTTTTGATGGGAGTAAACATTCCTTTGCATCAGCATGATGTCTAACATAAACCATAATTCAATATTCATCAAAAACTATTGACACAGAAAATATACAAAGTTAATCCTCACAATCTTCTCTGAGGAAGCCCAAGCATACAGAAACGGTGTGATAGGTGGGACAGTAGACAGGGGCTACCCAACATTCCCATTTAGGCAGCTAGGTAGAAAAGCCTAGTTCCTCTCTTCACACCATCATATGAAAAAAAAAAAGCCAAGTGCCTCTGATTACAATCAGCAAAAGGCACGGGGGAAGGAAGGGAAGGAAGGCAGGACTTGCTGGGGATAAAAAGCCACAGTCGAGGAGAAGAATGCCGTTGGTTGGTGGCTCGGTCAGCATTAAAAATAGCTGCCAAAAAAGCTGGGAGGCTAGAGGTTGGCTGGAGAGTGGGGAGTATGGCAAACCAGCAGGAGGAGGAAAGCAAAGAGGAGGTAGAAGACAGTTTATTATATGAAACTATTCATCTCTCATGCTTCTCCACTGTCCCCAGATGGTCAGCAAAGCCATACAGTCACTGGTGACTCTCCGCGCAAACTAGCCTGCCTATGGAGATTTTACCAAGAATTCAATAAGCTCTCGAGGTAAACTTAAAGCTCTTGGGGCTGACTGCTGATGTGCTAAACAATTGTGTAGTGTGTGCTCGGTCCAAGCATGTGATTATAGAAAGATTGTTTGCTGAGGCTGTAAATACCCTTGACTGTATGCATGCTTATATTTCTGTGTTTACAGTCATGTTAGGAAAAAAAAAAAGAGTAAGGGACTTGGCTATACAGCATGTGTGACAATTTGCAGCAGGCTAGAATTAAACTGGTCTGTAATTAGAATGAACCATTTGGAAACCTCTGTACCAGTGACTCATACATTCTGTCTAAACACTGCTGCACAGCCACCACCAACGATACTTCATTCAAGCCAGCATCCAGCAGCGTCCATCCCACATGGTAGTTACAGATGGACAGCAGACACACAACCAGTAACTAGTTCGGGTGTCTGTCTGCTCACGTCATCACATTTTCACCTCTCAGATCAGCCGAGCTGATGGCTCCCCTGCAGTTTTTTCATCCAAGCTCCTTTTATTGCGTAATAAATTCCTTTTACCAGCCAGTCTGGCATTTCTTATATATCTTAGTAGCACAGCTGAGACATTGACAGTCATTTCACTGAAGATTTTATTCATTGTCTCAGTGGCAGACTAAAGCTGGGAACTTTGATGGGATTTTCCTGTTTGAAATTGCGGGCTACCTCACACCTAACTCTGAAGTAGCATCTTTAAAAGGTTGAAGCCCACTCACTTCATGTTCTGACAAGGTACCACACATAACACACCATAATGACACATGACCAAGCTCAGACTTGTCACCAAATCCCTTATCCTGCAATACTTAAAACCACATGATTGTTGTGTGTAATCTGTTGCAATGATGAAAAACAAAAAGGCAGAGACAAAAGATCTGAATGTGATTGGCATTGTAAGCAAAGAAAATGACAAATGAATCATTGTATTTAATTATATCATGAAAAAGACTTATTGTCTCATGGGATGTTAAATTGAATTCCTCCCCAACTAGCAGGAAAAGCCAAAATGGCAGTGATTTTCTTGGTCAGCTTAAAAGTGACAATAAGAGGAGACTAAAAAGAGAAGAATAGCAAAGAACTGTTCCATAAAATGTGATGTCCGACCTCAGCAATTGGTAAACGTGTTTATGGCTGTCAGAGAGTAGGGGAGACACAATACTATTTATGTATGGAGATAACAGCACACATTTACAGACAGTCTCTCTCTCCTGGAAGGCATTCATATTGTTGCACTCAGTTGTACACATAAAAAGTGACAAAAAAAATCTCTTCAAAAGATTTTGGGCAAAGTTCAAACCCTAGTTACTTTGACACCTCCACAACACTGGCTAAACACAGCATGAAGTGGGTGTGGATGTCAGTTTGTCCATTTCACAAAGTTGCACAAATTGCTGGACACAGTCCCTAAATTTCAGACATATGAAAGGTGTTGGCAGAGTGTTTTTGTGAAGATTTCCAACCATTCATGTGGCATGAGACATGCTTTGTAGATTTCAAAAGGAATTTCGTCAACATAAACACATAACACTTTAAAAACTGCCCTAAGGATTTAAATCAACACATAAGAGCACATTTATCTTGGGACTGAAAACAACTGCTACTCTTAACTGCACTTATGTTTCAAGAAAGCATACTCACCATCCACTGCTTGCCTTAGAACCTGAAGTTTCCTCTGTCTCTCCTTAATCCTGTCATAGGCGCCAGCGAGGCCCGATCCTACCGATAGGGCTGAGTGGTGATGAGGCTTCCTACTCTTCAGCCCACAAAACTCAGAGTAGCGAGAATCCCTCTCTCTCGATGCTTGCAAGGGTGATTTGCGCCTGCCTATGGAGTGGGTACTTATGGCACTGTTGCCCCTCCGTGCATCCTCCAAAGCTCCAAAACGAAGAGCCTCTGGGTCAATGTAAGCCAAGTCCACGGAGGAAGCCCAGGTCTTCCTGGCTTGTCTAGGGCCCAGTTCCCCACTGTGGAAAGGTAAAGACCTCCTGTCCAGTTCCACGGGCCGGCCCTTTTGCTGGGGGTGAAAGGGGTGCAGATAGGGATAGGAGTGCTGATGCTGAAGTGACGGGGGTTTGGGGTAGAGATCTGTGGGGGATTCGGAGTTAGGGTGATAGTCAGATGTGGAATACTGTAGGGCTGCCCCCTCATCCCCCTTCAACAAGTCCTGGATTGGCAGAGAGCCCATGGAACGACTGAGGCCCCTGTTAAGAGACGTCTGCTCTTGAGTCCTAGTTCGGTAGCGCTCCAGAACCCTGGGGGCGGCACTCCTCCCTGAGAACAGGACAGATCCACAGTTTTATTAAACCACGAGCTGAAGCTTACACTGCCAGAACTGAAAGCCTCAAAGCACTGCAATCTTTATTTTGAATACTAGCAAAGTAAAAACACTTAGCAGATAAAGGAAAATGGATGACAAATGCAAATGAATAGCATGTTTTAGCATATCTAGCAGATGAGAGGGAGAGATAATCTGAAATGCACATCATTACCAGTGAATTAGATCATTATTAACACGATCTATCGTGAAAGTCATATTCATGATGAAAGGAGGCATTAGAGAAGGATTAACAAGGATTTTGATGTGAAAAAAATACAGTATGCTTCATTACGTCTAAGTGCCTGTCCAACCTGGCATCCATTTCTAATAGCATCAGCATAATATGGCAACTGAGCACGGTCGACTGTAGACTTCCCCTCCTTTGCTCTAATACTCCTGGCTTGGCCTCAGACTAAGCACCTGCAGCAGGCCTCTCATTGGCCCCTCTACTGAAAGATCAAATGCAGAAAACCCGCTAGCCATAAGAGATGTAGTATACAATATTTTATGACTGACAGCTTTGACCCTGCTTAGATAACATTCGATAATCTGGTGCAGGACCACAGCTGCATCTTTATGTATGCTGGTTAGATGGTTAGAGAATGTGCTGGAACCTATTTGCTTTATTTCTAAATGAGCCCCCAAATGAAATTTCCATGGTTGTTTGTTAGGTTAGGTGGCATTTAATTGGACTTGGTAGCAGAAACAAGAGTTTTCTGTTATACAGCCCCAGGAGTGCTAATGCAACAGCCATTAATAGCAAATAAAACTGATTAATTTGTAAAGTAAACCAACAACAGCACAGAGAAATTAAGAAACATGGCATGCTGCTTTTGACCTTGAGGGGTACCAGTGATTTCTGTAGATAGTCTGTTCAATAGCTATTTTCAGCCCATTATTAAAAAAACAAACAATAGAACATACTGTGCCACAGTAATGAACAAGTACTGGTATGGGCATCCAGCTCATTTATCTCTGAATCTTTCTTAAATCATGAATGTTGCTTTCTGAGACTGTGTGCAAATTTCTAGTTTGACTGCCAGACAAGCCATATATAAAGTCTGCCAGTGACAGCTCTTGTTTTAGAGGGGAGGAGATAAAACAGAAGGCAAACATGTGCACGAGCAAGAGCAAAAACAAGAGGAAGAGATGCAGAAGTGAGAGAGCAGACGGAGAGAGACGTTAAATCCTGTAAAAACACTGCATGTGGTGGTTTAATCGACAAAGCATATGCTTGGTCTTAACAGGGAAACACATCAAAGACTGACAGGCTGCCTTCCAGGAACTCGTGGAAGCACACAAGGACTAGATTGAATAAAAAAAATTAGAAAAAAAAAAGGTTTTTCTCAACAATGTCTTTTCTTTTTTAGAGAAGTCAACTGGGGTGACAGGTTTTTCAGCAAATACTAGTGTAGCGAAGCCATCATATGGACTAGCATTGAAGAAATGGAGACGTTAATCCAAATTTAAAAAGAGACAGTGACCGAGTTCGCCTCGCAGCAATTACAACTTGGAAAGAAGAGTGCTGCTCCTTGAGAAGAAAAGCGCTTAAGAACTAAGTAATACTCTTTGCATGTACTTTCCCTTGGGCTGGCTGGTGCTCAACAAAGCACAAAGCACTGATAGAAACAGCAGACCGGCAGCTTCACTGGTGACTCCAAAATATGCATCTGTAATCAATGCCATGCCGTGCTTACATAATCGAGACGACGCAGCCATGTTTGTGCTCTGCTCTCCTTCCCATTGCCTGGAAAAATGCCGGAGTTCTCTCAGAAACCACTGGGAAGATTTGGTCATATTTTCCTGAATTAAACCCGATTCGAGGTTTCAATGTGTTGTTCCTCATCTCCTTTCAATTCTTTCCCACAAACTCAGAAAGCTAGGATGTAAGTGATAAATAGCTGGACAACCAGCAAAGTAATTTATGTATAATTCTCTCTAAATAAAAACATGAATGTAAACAACTTACAAGAACTACATTCGGGCTATCATTAGGAAGAAAGAAGAGATAATATACTCTCCTGACCTAACTGTGCAAACTAATCTCATAATTACTATCTGACAGATCCAAATCGCTCAAGACGCATTTTTAATACCAAGTATAAACAGGTTCACGGATCTGGTGATTTGTCTTCTTTCCAAACTTCCAGAAAGCACAGACCATAGGTTAACAAAAACAATAAGTGTTTTTGAAGATTAATAGAAACCAGATTACTTTATCGTTAACTGTTGGCAGCCAAGAAATCGGAATCACTGCGTAATATAAATAACTCTTTCTACACCACAGAAAAAATTCCCTTGACGACCCACCAGGCAAACACAGCTCTAGTTGCTTTGTGTTTACTGTGTGTGTGTGTGTGTGTGTGTGTCTGGGGCAGCTCATCTTACCTGAGGGCAAACCTTTGCCCCTCAGCCGCTCACGAATCTCCTTACTTCGCTCCGGAAGAGACTCTCTATCAGTCAGCAGACCATCCAGCTGAGAAAAAGATGAGGAGAGTGGAAGTAAGAGTGAAAGAAAAACAAAGGGTGGAGATGATAAAAGCAGAGCAAGGAGGGTTAAGAAAAACAGAAGTTAGAGAGTCATTCCCTCTGAGAGTCATCTATCCTAA
The DNA here is from genome assembly GCF_042242105.1 of Pempheris klunzingeri. Taxonomy (NCBI): domain Eukaryota; kingdom Metazoa; phylum Chordata; class Actinopteri; order Acropomatiformes; family Pempheridae; genus Pempheris; species Pempheris klunzingeri. The sequence continues at coordinate 15,601,058 of NC_092030.1, read as the reverse complement.
CATCAAGTTCTTTCAGCAAGAGCCTTCCTACCTGCTGTGCACTCTGGCACAGAATAGTCTTCTAACTTACATTCAACCAGGATAAAGCTTTATGTGCAGGCTTTTGAGCAAGTAGCCATAATAAAAATATAGAAAAATAGACAGGCCTGTTGTATTCGACCAACATAAAAAGAAAAAAAACTGCATACCTGGGAGAGGCTGCCCAGTACCAACCGGACCAGTTTTCTGATATAGGAGAAGGGAGGGTCACAACTGGAGTTTCTGATGTGTTTGCTGCAGATGTCCAGCACCGTGCGCAACGACATTCGACTCAATGTAACATCATCACACATGTTGAGAAGCAGGCTGTTTAGGTGTTCCCCCAACTTCATAGGCTGCATAGCAAACACATGGAAGGCAGTTACAGATACAAACAATGACAAGAGCACCAAGTACTGTGAGGTGACAAGCTCTATTGGTATCTGAATCTGATATCAATATCGACTTGCACTTTGTTCAGCTAAGGTGACAAAGATAAGCCATGTCAGCATGGCACAAAGCATTCACCTATCTTATATTTGGCCCAATGTTTGTTGTACATTTTGCAGCTGCAGTGAGCACTACTATAAGACCTCCTTCATGGCTGAGGGAAGGGACACGAGGAGAGTGGATGCCCTTGAGTGAGGCGAAGTGGATGTCCAATGTGAGTGTGAACCATGGCATCTTTGACCTGTTGGTGGTACTTTCTCTCAAACTTTAAAACGGACTGGGTTTTACACTTGGCTTGACTCTTGCTGAGAAATGAATGCATTGTGAGGTCGACCTTCCCAAGCAGTTTCAGCAGATTCAAACACATACCAGAATGCACCTTTTCTTATCCAGATGACACATTCAGTAACAGATTTAATTTTTAAAAACGCAGATTCCATTGAAAATCATAATGTCTGTGATGTGGCTTCACACTCGTTGCTGTAGATGCACTATCAATCTTCTCTTTACGCCAGTGTGACTGGCAATGTTTGATTATCTTTGAGAAGAACATGGAAGACACGCTTAAACCTGGACAACAATCTACTTTGGTTGTGGCTATTCTAGGTTTGCATCTTTAGTCAAATCACATAAGCATATATCTGTTTGTTTGCCGCCGTTTTAGATACCCAATATACTATGGTGAAAGTTATTTTTTGACAAGATCAAGGCAAAAATACCTTGTTACATTTGGAAAAAAATTACTGCAGTTATCTTATATATCTTTATTACCAAGTATATGGCCCCATATTATAACTAAATCTATTTGGTGGCAAGTGTCCTTGGTAATCTTTTACCTGACTTTGGGGGATCTCGTAGTCCGCTCCCCAGAACAGGGTCATGCCCAGAGAGTACATATGCATCTGTAGAAAAAAAAACATCACTCAAGCTTTAAAGGTAACATTATACTTCATTCAATCTTGGTCTGTTAGGCAAAAAGTGTATGCATTTTTACAAACAAGACAAGAGTAAAGCAACAGTGAGCACATAGAAAGAGATGGGTTTTGCTTCTTTCAAACAAAGCAGGCACTGAACTTTATTAAAATAATTCAAACTGCCCTGTGTGAAAGAAAGAGAAACATACTAAAGCTCAGTAACTGCTGGATTGTAATCAAAGTTGAATTCACTCTTATTTGGAAAAGAAAACGACAGGGGCTTTCAGCCTTAATCCAAAAACCTTTTTCCATTTCCTTCTCCTTATTACTCTGCACTCGCTGCTTGGGAGAGAAATCACTTCCCCTGAATGTTGGGCTTGGTAGAGGAAAGAATAATTCAGGGATTGCCAAAGAATGCAACGCAGCCTTCGAGGTCTTTTCGGAACAGAGCTCAGGTACAAACTTAAAGACACACTCGCACACTCAGGAAATGTGGAAATTTGAAAACCACCCATTCAAACCACCAGCTCAAACGCTGAAAAAGGGAAAGGAAAATTGTGGCACTCGCAGATGACATATACAGTACATTTACCCAAAGTCTCTGATAATGAGAGAAACAGCTTATATTTTCTACACTGAAATAACTCAGCTGGTGGGAGGCGGGGCCAGGGCTGGAAAACTGACTCAGCACAAAACAGCGTTGAGGTCTATGGGGACGTGCCAGAGACAAGAATCCAGTCATGCAAGATTTTAGCTCTCTAGCTTTAGAGTCAGATTTAGGGGGTGTGGTTTTGTGTACATGTTAAAGAAGTTGCACAGTGCATGAGGTAGTAAACACCTAATTGACCTGTCACAGCAACAATGGTTTCTACAGCCACAACTTAACAAATTGGCATTCAAAACATATGATGACCAAATTTGTTGGTTGTAGTTAGTGTGAAACAAAACTGTTGTAATACAATACATTAGTAGCTGGTAGCTGGCAGATGCAACAAAAACAGTGACTTGTTCGTTAAAAACTTTGATGAGCAACTTGCCTTGCCCTTGGCATTTTTGAACACTAGAGGGGGCATTGATTGAAATCAAATCAATTCTCAGGTCTAAAGGTTATCACCTGCTGCTGAAAACATTAACACTAAATGCAAAACATTAGAAGATGTGACTATAGACTAAACAGTAGGCTAAACTATTTGTAAGGTTCTGTCACCACATGTGTTATTATACCTTCTCTATATCCGAGACTGAAGTCAAGGAGACACCTTCCAGGACCTCTGGAGCTGTGAAGGCTCTTAAGTCCTGCTGGGTGACATACTCGTCTGTGAATGAGATGTTGCCAGAGGGCATGAGCAGGAGGGACCAGGGAGAGATGATGAAGCCCATGGCTGTGGGGTCTGGAGAGGGAAATGGACAATTCAACTACTGGAGATATCATCAGGGACAAAAACAGGAAAAAAAACAACAACGTTTCCATTATTTACATTCTCAGCTGTTGTCACACATGCACACACACTGTTAATACTAAGTACCGTGTTTTCAAGCTCAATACATGAAATTTTGTCTGAGCATTTACAGCATGAATGCAGCAAATAGACATATTCAACCACAGTGGAGGTTTCTTGCTAAGGCTTTGGCGTTTATGGAAACTCAAGATGATTGAAGTAAACAAAAACACATGTTGCTTTCTTAGCCAGCAAGAAAATAACTGTTGAGGCATAGAAGCAGAAAGGAATGGCTACACAGCGTAATTCTCTTTTCCTACAAAGCCACAGCCAGCGCTATGGTCAGAGAACGTTTTAAAAATATACAAAGGAATGTTTGAGCAGCGCTGCAAAATTCTTTTCTTTGACTGATACTTAACTCCGAGAGGAGCAGAGAGACGAAGAGAGGAACTGGATTTGAGGCACCAAATATCTGCTTTCAAAAGCTGGAATTTACTAAGTAAATAAAAGTTTCCTGTTTAAAACGCGTGTGACCATTTGGAGATCATACTCAAAAGTAGACTGGGTTACTAGGTGTATCCCACACAAAACATTTGCTCTGCATAAGCAAAAGTAGAGCTGAGAAGAGGTGCATGAGTCAGCCTGAGGAAATTAGTTTCTTGATGGATAACAAATTAACTTGGGCATGCACCATTTGATTCCCTACTTACTTCAAAAAGGATAGCTTGTACTGCAAGTTCTTTATTCTTTAACAATGTAGTATGTCAATCTAATAAGCTGCTATCTGAGCTAGGGGGCAAGGGATGGCACGGAGCTATTATACTAAGAGGCAGTCCTCTAAAAGTAGATGCTTACAAACTGTACAGTGTACAGTGCACTCAGTTCCACAGCTAACATGACATTATAACGGCAGGTTGGCAGATGTAGAGCAAAAGGAGGCCTCAGTGCTTACCGCAGGAGGAAAAAAATTGCACTAAATTTTGAAAATGCTGGTTTCTATTTGATCCTAAATATTCTATAGGCAAAACTACAAGGATGAATTTCTCTAACAAATCAGAAATATTCACACATTGCTTGTTCAAACAAATCATTCTTATCCAAACAGTAACAAACCGCTACGGTTCATACACAGTGCTGGAGGTTTAGTGTTTGATAATGTGAGTCTATTTACAATGTCTCAAGAGTCATGTAAAGGTTTGCTCAAGTCATCTGTATGCTGGCCCCCTCTATGCAATAGGAAACACACAGATTTGCATTCAAATAAAGAACGAAGCATGAGAGACATTATATCTGCTTCAGCAAAACACTGCCTCTTCTTGTTTTTGTAGTTTTGAAGCAAAAATTTACTTACTTTTCATAGCTGACGAGGACCTCTAACAAATAGTCTAACAAATTTGATTTTAAATGGTTGCTGTTATTAATCCACTCTCGAGATAACACTTTTTGACATAGCTCAGTGACTCTATAATAGCTGGTTCCAACATCTGCTCTTCAAATTTTAGCTTCACTCAGCAGTCTAAAAATGTTCACGAGAGGCCACAATGTGCTCAGTATAGCTACGCAGCTACACACTGAAGGAAAAAGAGGGATGCGTTAACAATCACCATCACTGCAACACAATACCATGCAAAGATGTAAATAAGATCATCTAAAGTACTCCAAGTATTCAGCCTTGCATTTTGTCCTTAATATGCCCAGAACTTTATCTCAGAAGCTGCGAATGACTGAAATACAAGAACATTTGTGCACAATCCTCTTGTTGTAAATGTGACCACAGCATAAAAGGCATATTTTGAGGCCACACTGATGATAGGGAATCCCTCCAGCATGCCAGGATTGTATGCAATGGAACCAGTCAGTAGTACTGGAAGTTGAGGTCAAGCTGGTTTATGCAGAAATGCAAACTATCAAGCTGTGTGGATTTCCATGAGGCAGTAACCATACTGCCTCATGGAAATCCACACAGCCAATGGTAAAAACAGTTTAGATGACACAATTATGGCTAACAATCAGGTGGCGTGGAGTTTCATATGAGACTAGGCACCACCTAACAACTCAGAGGACATTGTGGTGCCTGCTGACTCACATCCCGTCCAATGTCTCCAGAGTTAAACCTCCCTTAGTCACACCAATGTGGAAGTTTATTTATGCTACAATGACACTGTGGAATAGTGCAGCCTTATCTCTCTTTGGCTTCAAGGGCAAATCACAGACACTGACAGGCCCAAATGACTCACAAAAATAACTGAAACAAAACTGCACAATGAACATTTGTGCTAAAATGACACAGAGCAAGCACGCAGCAAACTGATGATGAAATTCGTGCACTGATTTTACTGACAGCAACCAATGTTTTTGAAAATGTTTGAGTCTCAGTGAGGCTGAATCTATAATTCAATGGACAAAATTATCCATTACAGAAGAAGTTCGTCTTGTTTGTTTTTTGTTTTGAGTTGCTTCTATAGATTTCTGCATTGAGGCGATGGATTGGTGTGGGTTATCTATCCATTGCTAGAACAAATTAACAGATCACTTCAGGGACAGAGAGTGAGCGAGCCCAACACAAATTTGTCAGCACAAAATGGCACCGGCTATTCATGGGATATGGACATCCTACGCTTTTCATTTTCCTATCATTAAAAAAAGGTAATGTAGACAGTTTTAGAGAGTTGGTTGTTCAAAAATAGGATGGGAAAGACTGTAAATATAAATAACTGAGCTGTTATTTGTGTGCATGTTCTATCATTTGTAGGAAATGTCTTTGCATACTTGGTTCCACATGTTCATACCTTTGTGAAAGAGTTCTTGGAGGCTCTCAGCACTCTGGCTGAGCACTGCCCAGACCTCCTCCTCCTGGAGCGGGCCGCCTCGAACCTCCAAGGCTTCTGCCAGAGACACGTGCATCTTCCCTGTGTAAGCAGAGACAAAGGATAACTGATGTGCACCAGAACATAAACAGACATAAATACAGTAAAAGGGCACGTGCTTTCTTTCCTATTGCAGTATATGATAGTCAAATCAGGACGGAAAACACACAGCGCAACTGCACGTCATATGCCCTGTGCTATTCAGAGTAATATAACCTCAGACAAAGTTCTGATTTTTGATTACCGTGTTAGTCATCAAACTTTTCTGAAACTCAAAATAACCACTGATTTTATGTTTCATTTTAATTCAGTTGAGAGGTATAACACTAACACAAGTCTAATCCTGTAAGAACCCACAGCCTACGTGTCCTAACTGGCCCGACAGTCTAAAGTGAAAGCAAAGAAGCCCACATTTCTGTATCACGACAGTAACCTTAAGCATTGTTGCTTTTAACACTGCTTCTGATCAACATTTTTACTTTATCGTGCCCTTGGGAAAACTCCCACATCTTCCAAATGTAAGCCGTCTTAATATCCTCTGCATTTGAGGAGGTAGCACAAGCACATGATGCGCGCATGCACACACAGACAAACACTCTGATTTCCTTGAGTTACTTTTAACAAAGTAGCAGTTCATTACTGGTAGCCTCTACCAGCTTCTGAGAGCTAAGACAGCAGCTCCCAACTGAGTCTAGAAAAGCATAACACAACTTTTATGGTGTGGTCTTAAAGCTGTTTGCTGCTCTACAAATAAGTAATAACACACGCTTCTGTTTCCTGATTACATGTCATAAAACTATAACCGAGTCACGCCCAAGCTGGGTGGTTTATTGTGGATAGCAGTGATACAGCAAATCCAGCATTTGGTGTAGAATATATGTAAATTATATGAATCTCACAACAGTATATATGCAGTATTTTACATGGATGTAGACTGCACGTCACAACATGCAATGCCTAGGGTGAAACTTTGCATTCACACGTCACCCACAGACTGGCTGTCTTTCATGATTTGATTTGATTCTAATTTTGTATTTTTCATGTATTTTCACAGCTACAACTGTCTACAGCAAAAAATCAAATAAGTGGTCCAAATTTAATCCGAATATAATGCGGATTTGTGGGCCTAAAATGGAACAGTCTAGTGGTAGTGGGGGGTGATTTAGATAATTGCAGGAGAGTAATCTACCGATCTATTACTACAGAGAAAAGCACAGGAGTAAGGGTGATCTAGGTTGATTTCATGGTGTAAAAAAATGGCACATAAATCTGTGCACCATGACACGCCAATCCTATTTTCCCCATGTGATCTGCCAAGTAGATGGACTTTTTAAGTTTATAGACACCTGCTTGCAGGATTCAACGGTTCTATTTGTCACATGATCGTACATTAGGTGCAGTAAAATACAGGCTTGCATACTCTTGAGGCTGTGGAAAAAGGTTACAATGTGGTCAGCCATGGTCATAGTAGAATATACCAAAAAGTTTTGTATATTTTCCCCTAAAACAAATCCCTATTTTCAGTGTTGACTGAACTTTTTGCCCAACAAATTTGAGCAAACCCACATTAAACAGCACAGAGTATATTTGGACTTGCTAGATCACAGCTTTCGCACAGAATCTTATATATCAAAAACACAAAAACAAAACAGACGAGAATACATCCAAACAGGAAATGAGGCGTAATTCCTATGCAAGATCAAACAAACATCACTCATGTTAAAACTCTGCTACAAAGTACATGACACACAGTTCATTTTCTAGAGTACCACTGTCCTTAAAAAGCCTTAAAATAAAAACACATATTGTGCAACTTTTAACTTGCAAGTAAAAGTCAAATCTCAAAGTGTGACAAGACTGCGGATATCAGGTCTGTTCCACATAGATTAGCTGGTGTACAAATTTGGTTAAGTAATTTCTGTAACTGTCTGAAAAGTACAATCACAGTCTTGCAGCAACAGACAGGTGAGTGAAGGTGAGAAAGTAAACAGGGTCTGAATTTATCTTTCAAGCCCAGGGGATTATCAAAGTCACTGGAATATTTCCACTAGGACCCATACTTGTCAGTACTAAAATTTGTGCCAATCTACCCAATAGTTGTTGAGATATTTCAGTCAGGGCCACATAGATAAGACCAATGACAAGAAAATAGTGCATTCTCTTGAGTCGCATCGCTTGCTTGACTAAAGAGTACCAAATCTGACTTAACATTTTAGGTGCAATGCACCAGTTTTGTTGGGTTTGGAATTCTGACCTAAATTTTAGCATATCACTTATCCATAAACTCTTGGCATAAACTGGGTCAGCCGCCTCATTAGTGTTAGGCTTTATTTCTGAAAGTAATATGCCAAACAGTGTTCTTTCTATGATTCCGAGTTTGTAGAGGGGAGTTAATGAGCAAGCATGTCCATCCATCCATCCATTTTCTGCTGTTTATCCGGAGCAAGCATGTCACAGGCCTAAATGTTTATGCAGGAATGCAGGTTAACCATTCTAGTCAATGGGAGGCGTGAAGTCTGAGGCGAAGTGGGTTACTACCCATCTTGCTCATTACCCATGAGAATGGGGAGAGCGGGTGCTGTGAAGACTGATTGTTTTGTGGCCCTTGTTATTTCAACAGAGACCTACAGTGGAATGTTTTTTATCCGCACTGAGGCTGCTGTGCAGGCCAGCTCCTCTCGCATTGGACTATGGTCCTGCTCATTATTGAGGGGGCTTAGGAGGCAGCGGCCCAAAACAGTGAGACCAGACAGCCTTCCCCACTTCAGCGCCTCATTCTCTTTTTCTTTTTCAAACAGTGGGGATGTTTGTTCCCAGGTATTCCCATGTATTCCCACACTATGGCTAGAAAGAAAAACCTAAACATGGCTTTGTCTGCTGCCTCTGCTAAGCGTTTGAAAATCTTGGCCACAGTCACAAGGATTTTAAAGAAAATAATCCTGGAAACGTGATAGCCCTCTTTACTCTGCACTTAAGTGAAGCTTTTCCTTTCCTCCCACCTTCCTGTCAGTGACACAGCTACAACATATGAAATGGGTTTGAAAACAATCCCCTGAAAAATGCACTTCAGTTGAGTAACCCATACCAAGATGGTACAGATATTTTCAGTTGTATGCTCACTCCTCTATATTTGCCAGGAACAAAAAGACAAAGTAAAAAACATGTACATCTTTCTCTCTCAAATTTTCTCTTATCTGAAATCTTTTTGAAAATGGGAGTAGCTGTGCTTTCGAAGCAATCACCCACAAAAACACCAGATTCCACTTCTATTTCCGAAGCATAACTTGTAACATAAGATATGAAAAGGAATTTGTTCATATCCTCCAAACATCAGAACTGTGGTCTCAGCTGGCAAACACATTTGGAACAGAAGCCGGTGAGAAGAGGTACTCTACGCCAACATTGAGGTGAAAATCTTCCTGAGGTCATTCATGCCAGGAAAATTCAACAACAAACTCTGAGTGAACCTCTATTCCCAGAATCATACATATTATGCAGCCTGCAAGCGCACGATTCAAATTCAAAACACATACGGCGTCTAGGAAGGCCTGGATCAGAATCTCTCTTGAATCAACATGACTGATGATGTAAGGAGTGATGTTCTGTACAGCAATCCAAAACCAGACCAGATGTATACTGTTAAACCAACAAAATGCCATTTTAAGACATATAGCTAGAGAACCTCTTCCTTTAATGATGCTGAAGATGCAGCACTTGATGCATCCTTCCTTACTGCAAAACTGTGACGGGAGCAGAAAGGTTGTGGTTGCATCCATAGTTGTGTCTTATGAAAGTTTCTTGAGAAGAAAACATTAGCTGGAACGGAACAGAAGCAGTGACTCACCGAAATAAAAAGGGAATGGTTGGTTTTCATTAAATCACAGCCCACTTACAATTTTGTCAATTAGCCACCATGCTTCCCCAGATTACTTTGGGGTTTTAGTTAACACATGGTTGTTGATTCACATTGGCCATTACAGAAATGAACCTGGTACCTTCCAGTTATGGATTTCTCTAACCAATAAGCCGTCCTGGATGTTGCTGTTTTGTTTTTCAGCTCAGCCGGAGTCGGGACCAGCCTGAAAGAGAGCCATGACTATTCCATGAGTATCAGCCCAGCTCTGGACCAACGGCCCTCACTTCTCATTTTGGTCTCAACCTCATCCGCTCCATTTCTGTTAATCACAGGTTTGCTATGAGTACCGTGACATGCAGAGCATGGTTTTTGGAAAACCTCTGCACCCCCCACCCTTCCCAACACACACACAAACCCAACCCACTGACAATTTCCCCCCATTTCTTTCCTATGATGCTGCTCGCACCATCTCCATCATAACCACTTCACACAGACACCCCACCTTCCTCCTCATGACCCTCAAAACCCTCATGACCTTTGACTTTGAGTTAACTTTACTTCTTTTCTATGGTAATGAAGGGGGAGGGGTAAAAACTGCCTTCTTACAACCCCCCATAAAACCTTCAGTATGTGCTGACACTTAACTTTAACTGCTGAAATTGTTATGCATGCTGGCCATTTACTCAAAATCATACAAAGCACCTGGCTAGCTAGCTAGCTAGCTAACCTGCCTGTTATTTTTGTAGTGGTGTTACTCCCCCACCCCCCCACCCCTTCCAAAAATACAGTCACTGCTGTGGTTAGACATGCCCCATGTCAGACATCATCAGAGCTGTATTGTTGTGGCGCTAGTACAAGCGGTACTTTCAGGTCGAGACATACCGACAAACATAATGTTAACTAGCATAAAAGTAGCTAGCGTCAACGTTTTTAGATAAGAGACGCATCTCGGCGTTTGCCACAACAGAGCCAGATCCTCAGCTTCGCCGGGGGACGCTAAAGTTAGCTGCAACACAATAAACTTTTTCTACATCAAGTTTTCACTGATTAAAACAAACAAACGAACAAAACTTACCGGGCGAGAAGAGCTACAAAGTCACTCGGAAGGGAAATGTTCGTGCTCCGACGAGGCTATGAGTGCGCACACAGACAAGACCAGAGGCCATCCCATCCACAAAGCAACATCTTGGGTAGAAGTTGACTATGCGGCGGGACAGGGAGGCAACAGGTCTCCACAGCACATCCAGCCAGAAAAAAGCCACTACACGGCAGGTTTTGTTTCACCGAGCCGCCGGGATTTAAAAGAAAAAAAAATTACAAAGAAATCTCTTCTTCAGAAATTTCTCAGAAGTCGTGTTTGGTGACTGCTACTCCGCTTTGAGCTCCCTCCAAGCGCAGCCGAGTCACCATTACTGCGGAGGAGGAGGTGTAAGGTCTCCTTTAGCCCAGCTAGCGTGGGCTGACTGGGAGTAACCAGACACCTCACCGCGGCCGCCCATTGGCTGTCTCTGCCAGGGGGGCTGTCATTTAGCCGTTACTATAGCAACACACACAACTGGGAGTAAAATGTACAGTAAGCTGGATCCAAGAGGCACAGTCAGGTTTGTTAAAATGTTCTTCATATAGCTATACAGCGTTCATACGGGCCACAACTCCCCGGATCCAACCATTAGAACAATTACCGTACATTGTATATAAATAAAAATGTTGTTTCAATTAGTTTTTTTAAAATACAGAGGTCAATGTGGGAACTGTGGCACAGATGTGGGTGTAAATTTGACCACACTTGCTACTCTTGAGATACGCTATATTACTCTAAAATCACGCACAAATGAAGAAAACATCTATTTATGCAATTCAGTATTAGTTTGTGGATCACGTGATGTCTCCTTCAGCTTGGGATTGTGTGAAGGAGCTGACGTTTTTTCCAACTCAATAAAAAGTCCTGCTTAGTATGTATGTTTTAGCATTTCCCACAGCATCAAAGTTATTTCAGAGCCATCTAAGCAGCCAGGAAGCAATTCACTGCCGAGTGTTTCCTTCCTATTGTGCACTTCAAAGCTGCCTCATTTATGGCCTGTCTGTCTGCCATCTAGTGGCTATTTGTCATCGTTACATGCTGCCTCATTTAGATGGTTGTCTGTGGTGACAGGGTTATCTCTGCCTGCCTGTGCCTGTCAGAGATAAAAGGGAGGAGTGATGAGATTGGATTACTAGATTAACACTAGTTTTCTTTTTTGGTGCCAGGCAGTTGATATTCATTTTAAACATTCCAGAAGCAAAGATCTAAGGCCAATCCAAGACCCTACATGTACAGTAGCAATAGGAATAGGACACACGTGAGAACCTGCACTAGTGTGTTCATCTTAAATCTATTCTTTATTGCATTAACGGCTCAACTCAAGAAGACATAAAAAGAAAAAGTCACAAACATAGAGGAGGTTTATTGTACAATATTTGGAGGCTGTGGCTTTTACTAGAGGCTGAGGTAATTTTATTCCCCTTAAATAGATCATCACCATCATCATTTAGTATGACCTCAGGGTCAAAAGAGTCAGATTGATAAAAAAAAAAAAATAATAATAAAGAAATCAAATTAAATCAACTCTATTTTTGATCATATTGGCCAACACTGTAGACGTTTTGGTCAGTCCCATTCCCCTTACTAAGCCATAACCCTTCCAACATTAAGTCATAATTAGGATGATTTTTGAAGCTGTGCTAAAAGAAATGAAATGATTAAAGAAATGTCTCACAGTCCCTCCAAATAAAATGTTCAATGTAGAATTTTAAGGTATAGATAGTGTATGTTTTAGCCCTTCTGTCTATGCAGCAGGTCATTTTTGACTCACTTTGTTTTCATGTAACATAAAGAAATATAATACTCCTTAAAGCAGCGTCTGATTCTCGTAATGGACCATATGGATCATTCCACAGTGGGCCCTCAGGTACAGGTGTCATATAGCCCCAGCACTGCCTCTGGGACCCATTCTTCTGTGTAAATTGTACTTTTGTTTCCTAAACAAATGAAACAGTAGTGACTCGTACTTTTTGCTTTCATCAATTCAGAAATGTTCTTTTATTGAGGTCCATGTTGTCATACAGTGGTTAACAACTGAAAAAGAGGCCTATTTAACTATATCGCTGCACTTTTCCCTTTGGTAACATTAAGACTTTGTGGAAGCTGATTGCTCAATTAGATTATTTTCATTAGAAGTTTAAATCTATGACTAGTCTCATCCAATGAACCCAAACTCTGTCTGAGGCTAAGTATATATTACTAGAAACAGGAAATACCTTGCCAGATGGTTTTAAGTGACAGATAGTGACAGGGTGTGATTGGCATTCTGCTAAACCTCCTCCTCATTTCCAGGCTGTGACATTTCCTAAGAAGGGGAGAGCAGGATAAATTGGGTCATTGGGTGGTTGTAGGTCCTCTCCTTGGTATGTGGGCTTTAGCAACCTTTCCCATCGTCCACGGTGCATGTAGTAGCTAGTAATCAACAATTATTAAAGTGTAAATGCTTATAGTACTGGCTTAAGTTTTTTTCATCTCTGACAAGCTTGGAACCTTGTTTGTCTCTGATAAACTACTGCCAGAGTGGTCTATGTCTCCTTTGATTTAATAGCATTTAATCTCTGACAAGGCTTGAGGCAGAAAGGCCCCATCAGGAGACAGATAGGGGCAGCAGGGGCAGGGTAAGTAATGTTTCATAAAGTGTAACCCAGGGGTTCTGCATTTAGGATTTCTTCTTCCCTCACTTTCTTCTAGTACTGTCCTTAATACCTCCTCATCAGTGCTGGTCTGAGCCCAGAGGCCGATTTGCACTGAAGCCTTGAAAGAGTGGCTATGCCTGTCCTGACAGCCTCGGAAATGTGGGGCACCTGGTAGATTGAAAGCATGCGGTTTGCTGACTGGTGACTTTTGCCTTTGGGTCCAGCTGGAGAGCATTAAAAACTTTCCTGGAGCTCCTTTGAAATGAGTTCCTCAGTCTGCATAGAGTTAAAATAAAAACTTGCCATGTCTTGCAATAAAGTTATAGAGCCATCAGAAATGAATGTACACTTATGAGTAGGCTCTCTTATCTTCTATGTTTTAACTTCTTATGTGTTCCTGTCTTATATATGTTTTTATATGTGTAGTAGATTTTTGTCTTATATGTTTTTATCTCAAAGTTTTTTCGTGTATATTTACCTGTTTTTATTTGCCTTTCATTTTGAAGCATGTTTTGTCTACCAGAGGCCATTTGTATGAAATGTGCTATACATTTGACTTGACTTGATTTGGATGTATCAAGTCCTGTTCAAGCAGGCTTCTACGTTTGAGGAATCCTCCACTTCTGATGCCGAGTGCAGCTGCATTTAACTCAGAGGCATATTAGATGAGATTACTTTATTGGCCACTGTGTGAAGTGGCTTTTCTCACCTGAGAATAAGCCTATAATGGATTGGAACAAGACAGCAACCTAAGGCCCCACCACCACCACCCCTCTTGCAGGAAAAAATGCAGTTAATAACAGTGACTTCACACAGAGGCTCTGGCTTACAGCCTCCCTCCTTTGCGTGGGTCCAGTAGGCCAGATCGGTGATCCACATATGAGCCTGGATGTAATAGTTCTGTGGCAAATCATAGTTGCATTATGCTACAAGAGGTCATTCTCCTCACAATCTTGGGCTACGTATGCTGAATGGACAGTTTTTCGGGTGTTTGCCAAATCCAATTGCAATGGCAGGTCTTAGAGGGTCAAAGCAACCATTGTTTCTACAAAGAGACTGGCATATTCATACAAGGCTGTGTGTGGAGCACAGCCTGCTCCCACAGCTACAGTTATAATTTGAGTTCAGTCATCAGTGCAGCTACAATGCAAAAACAAGACATGGCGTACCTGTGCTTCTTTTGCCCTCCCAGGTATGTGTGGGTTTGAGAAAACCCCAGGCGGGTGATCCCGTGCCTTTTCTGCATAGTCAGATGGTGTGTCGGGGTACATTGTTGCAGATTTGAGCCAATCTGGGAGAACATCACATCCCTAATGGCCTTGTCGTCTGTTTTTTTTACTAGCAATTCCTGTTGGGGGTTTGTAGCTGATAGAGGCTGCGAGGAACTTAATACAAGGGGGTGAAGCGAGCTTGAAATCCATGATTATTTCAACTACCTCTCACAGCTGTAGACATCAACAGTTTCATACGTTTTATCCAGCCATAGTCTGACTTTGGGAAATTATAATTCTACCTCCTTCTGAGCCCTCCTCAGGCTAACACATGCACTTTTTCACTAGTGTTTGTATCCACCTGACAGAGTGTGGTAAAACACCTAAAAGCTGCTTTGCTGGTGGCTCAGGTCGCAACTGTCCTGCTAATGCTGCCTTTCTTCATCACATCAGTGAATAATATGTCCATGTTTTCGGTGCTATAGTAGTATTTGTGAAAGTGTGAGAGTTATGCTGTGTTTTGAACTCTGGTAAAACAAATTTAACTAACTAAATACAATGCGCTCAATAGCAAAAAACACCAAAATTCAGGGAATCAGGTGGACACATTTGATGCCAAAAGAATCTAATTAATTACCCTCTTAACTCTTAACTCAACAATATGTTGGGTAGTACTGGAAAATGTAATCTAAAAATAAATAAATATGATAAAACAAAAGGTTCTGAGGGACTAACATATTGATAATATTTTATTGGAGTTTTCAACTCCATAAAATACAGTATTTTATATTCACATAGTGTATAAAACATCACAGATTGCTGCTTTGAAACAAAAGGAAAACACAGAACACAGATGCTCCTCTTTTTAAGAAAAGGTTATCTCTACATTCATTCCTTTCCTATAACAAGTAGGCCTCTTGTGAAAAATAATAATTCTAAAAGTTCAGCAGCTGCATTGTCTGCAGAGGACAGTCAGTCTGTTCTAGATCCGAGCCCTTCACATGATTAATGATGAACATATGCTCTCAAATATTTGCTGTTTAACCTTTAAAATAAAAGTTATCCTCTCTAACGGAAGGCTTGATAACATCCGTCTTAACCACTGAGTTTGTTTACGCACATTTTGTACATGCATCACCCAATTTTACTTGTAATTAAAAGTACTATATGTTAAAAAAATAAAAGAAAGAAAGAAAGAAAGAAAGAAAAGAAATGTGCCATGTCTTTTTTCACCATCACATCCAGAGAAAGACCAATTACCAGTGTATTTGTTCTTGTTGTCACTGTTGGCTGAGCTGGCTGGTCAGTGACAGCTGTGAGATGTGGGCAGACCTCACTAATAACATTGAGCCTCATGATCTCACTGGCAGGACGGTACAGGACGGGATCAGAGAGATGCTCCCACACGCTCCTCCCATCCGCAGAGACAGAGGCCCCATGTGATCCCTTCCTCTCTCTCTCTCTCTCTCTCTCTCTCTCTCTCCCTCTCTCTGCTCGGGCTTTGACGTCAGACGTGCTCCTGTTCGGTTGCTATGGCAACATATTTCCCTATACCCCCTTCCTCTTCCCTCCCTCTCTCTCTCTCTCTCTCTGGTAGGTCCACAATGGTACAGCCAGCATCTTGCAGCACAATGGTTGCAAGGTGGTGAGCCGGGGGGGGGACAGTGATTCAGCATCAGCGAACCTCGGTTCCTTTCACCTCTGCTTTTATTTTTCTTTCCTCATCGCCTTTGTTTTTTTTCTTCATAATTGTCTTCTTCCCTCCTTCGGCATCTGTATGAAGGTTTAAATGAAGCCCTCAGATATGGTGACCGCAGCGCTTCCCGTCGGGATGTTTTGAGAAGGACTGTCACCGGACTGGGATCGTCATCAGCTGGCACGGAATGGTAAGGCCGGGTGGGTTTGTTGGATGTGGATGCGATGCTTGGACCCCAGCTGCCTGGAGGGTGGAGTGATGAATATTGATTGGAAAGGAAGGTTAATGAAGTCCACTAGCGGTGCCTCGGTGGGAAAGGGACAAAAAAAAGAGAAAGAAATCAACCCCTTCTTGATACATTCACCGCCGCGGATGTTGTTTTATAACTACTAACAGCGAGGATTTCATTATGGCGTTAGTCTTGACCTGACAAAATCCGCTCTCCATCACCATCCCTACAGCCATCCTGCCATTGGCTGAAATACCAGCTTAATCATTAGTTTGCTCCTCAATGGACATGTAGAATAACATCACAGCATAGGATGTTATCTAGGCTACTCCTCTTTGTCATTTGCCACCCTGACTTTGAAATCTGTACCATTTAATCAAGCATTTCTTTATTTGTTTTATTGTTTATGCTGACTAGTCTTTCTGTGAATAAACACACTTGAAGCATATTATGTATTTTTGGTTAGAAGTGCAAGGGTGGTGGAGATGGATGGTGGCCGGATGATGCTCTTCAAAACACAAGCCTTGCATGGGCTACATACTGTAGGCCTACATGCAGAGTTTGTCCATCCTCCCCCTCAGAAGTCAGCTGCGCACCTTGTGCATTATGCAGACCATCACTACTTCACCAGAGATATGGGACCAGCCTCAGACCCCTCACAGGAGCCTGGGAAGCAGATTCAGGGGAACAGTTTGAATTAATGGTGATTAGTTCATTAATGGGTGTGTTTTTTTTCTCTCAGTGGTGGTTTTGGTATTGGAGCCTTGAGTGCTTGTTGAGGCTTTGTCACTAACACTGAACCCGAGCAGTCATAATGCAGAGGGGATGGGATGTTGTGTACCATGTTGTGGGCTACATTCTGTGCAGGACACGGTGGATTAAAAGAGATGAAGCTTAAAAGTAAGGTAATTTATCTTAACCTGCTGTGTTTTGGGCATTCTTCTGCACATTGATTATTGGGAAGATGTTTCTTTTGACTATAAACCTGCCCTGCCTACTGGGCTGATCGCACAGATACTAATATACAGAAGTGTTAGGAACACATCATATTGAGCTTTCAGTTACTTGTGAACACCTGCAGCTGTTTTTCTTACATGCATTTTTTTGAATTTCACATTCTTCCTTGTACTTGCTTGATGCGTGCCCACAGTCACAGACTAATTAGTGGAGTTGTGCTGTGGACTCAGCAAAGGTTTAAAGGTGTCACAACAAACTCTCCATGCTCACGATAGAAGAGAGAGGTTTTAGCGCTGTGACCTTGGGTGCTGAATTATTCAGGAGCAGGCTTCCATGCTTGTGAAAGTGCTGCAGGGAACACGCTTAACAATTAAACAAAGCTTTTTATGGGTGTTTCTGCAGAGGCTAAAGACAGTGGCATCTCTCTTTTGATGAAATAAATAGGTTCACCTTACATATCGTCAGCCTCTTCTTAACCATCACCTTGTGACAAGTCTTGAACAATTTTTGAATAATTCTACTTGCTGAATTGCTAAAGTAGCTTCAGTTTATACAACAATCTGGTTTATTGGAGGTTGTAGCCAGCGCAGGTTTACAGAAAACAATATTCACTCGTATTGATTTTTAGGTTGGCAGCTTGTTTATTCAGTGGACAATCATCAATGGAAATAGCCAACAGCAGACTAATGTTATCTTGCAGTTGATGATGCTTGCATTTTAATTCCTTTTTTTTTTGCAGACATCAGTATACTAATCCTTTGTTATGTAATGAAATAAGGCAACGTATTAAGATGAGATAATGGTGGGATTGTAAGCACGATGAATTGGCCAAGTAAGGAACTGGTTATTTTCATTATTGGTTAATCTGCAGATTATTTCCCCGATTAATCGATTATTTCTTTGGACTGTAACAGGTCACAAAACGGCGAGAAATACTTGTTCCGATTTCTCAGAGCCCAACGATACATCTTTAAAAGTATTGTCTGAAACCCAAATATGTTATTGAGTTTACAATGATGTAAAACAGAGAAAAGCAACAAATCCTCACAATTAAGAAGATCACATTACAGGGAATGTTTTGACCAACTAACCGATTCAGCTCTAAAAGGACCAAAACTCAGTAGATGAATTGTATTGTCAGTGAATTGTCAGTAATATGAATTGTGGCATTGCCTGAAAGACAACGACAAAAGAGGCTGGTATCTTCATTCCAACTTAGAAACATTTATAACGGCTTGAACCATCATGCCACCAATGTTTTCAGATGAGGGGAGCATGACCAAAGAAAACATTACAAATAATTAAATTCCTGTGCAGTTCAGGATAGCTGTTATGAAGGTTGATAGACAGTGAATGTGAAAAGTTAAGGACATTTTTCCCAAAAAATTCTTGCTGACCATCAGTTACTTAAATGTCCCAATCAATCTTTTGGCGGCCATGCTGCCATGGTTCTCGTGATTACATGGAAGGTCAAAGTCATCATTAGAAGAGAATAGATTGCTGAGGAATACTGGCATAGTCTGTCATCACCCAAAGACCCTTTCTGAGTGTTGTTCTTTGTTGTGTATTACTGCCGTCTTAATAATCAATCCGTCCCGGTAGCTCAAATATTACTTCTGATTAATTAAACTGAACAGTTGCATCATGGTACATAACTAAACAAAGAGGAATAAAAGAAGACAGAAAAGTAATTTTGTTAAGAAAGAGGTTGCATTTAGGATGAGGAGGTTGCCCAGGAAGAAGGTCACCCAGCATCACCTATGAAGGTGTGCTACTAGATTGTGCATTGTACGATTAGACAGGAGCGAGTCAAAATGAAGCTTGAGCAGACTTCTTTTTCTTTCTTTTTTTGTCTCTGATGAGTGTTGAATATTGATATGTTTACCAGAAGAAACATTCACACAAGAGTGTATGTTTTAATTGTTTTCTTTACTCAGCCTTAATAATGACCAAAATATGCTTCGTAATGCTTTTAAGATTGTAACTGCTTGCATTAAATTTCACATAATTAATGTTACTGTATGGCAATGACATTGTCTGACCAGATAATAGCTCAAAGCTCAGTGTGGGAAACTCTTTCACATCATCTTCAGGGATACTACAGTCTTATTCTGTTAGATTTTTTCTTTAAACTTTATTATATTCTTATAAATAAAATTAAATTCTTGCTGCAAGCTGATTCCCCTGGGCTGCAGTGTTGCTTACCACTACTGACAAACACAGAAACATGCCTGCAGAGTGAGATGCACAGTTACATAATTGGATTTGATCGGACAAATATGCAGCATTTATTTGCTTTTGCAGATAGCTGAGTGCAAGACTCTAAGCTGTGTTAGATTCAATCCCAATCTCCTCACACACACATCTGTAAAGAGAGTTAAGAGAGTCACAAAGGGTCAGACATAGGCCATCAAAGGATTTTAGATGGGTCATTAATTCCAGACTAAATACAATACTGAAAACCTGCTTCATCACCAGATTTTCTCTCAGTGAACTCCTATTAAAGATTGGTGTTACTAAACACTGCTAAAGCCAAAGACAGCAGAAGAAATCCATAATCCAGTTTGTTATTAGGATGCACAGATGGGCATATGAGAAATGTTAATAATTCAAACACAAGGTGTGGTACAATCTATTGTGAGACTAGGCATACTTTTGCAGCAGTGGGCTATTTTAGAAAGCATCACCACAGTACGGTAACCATGGCATCAGGATAGCGCTGTGATCATGTCAAATGAAATGTTTTTATCATCTTATGTGCTATAGATAAGTGTTCAGGTGGCAGACTTGTTTTAATAGAGCGCTCCCATCTTGCCCTTTCACTCTAGCGAATGTGTTTCAGGCTCTGTAAGAAATGCTGTAAATCAGATGAATGTGCTCATGCACTTGCCAAAACTGTACATGTTGTTACCATGCATCTCATCTTGAAACTGCAGTGTAAGCGGTTTTTCAGCTAGCATGCCCGTTGTTTACTTAAAGCGAATCAAGGGATGTGAGTGAGACGACACACGAGAGCAGAGACAGAGAGGATAAGTGTATTTCAGCTCTAAAGAAACAAATCGATAGACGTCAGTGAACATTCAGATTCGCACAGCCTGTGGATGAGCTCCGGAGTCAGTGCTGTCTTGTTTTCCTGGCCGGGTCTGCAGTTTGAAGTGCTTCCCTTCCCCTCCCCTGAGCCCAAATGTGAGGCCGTACTGCGTTTGGCTCAGGCTGCACAGGAAAGGCAAGGCAAGGCTGCATACTGCAGGAGAGGCTGAGGCTGCTGAATCAAGCACTCACAATGGAGCTCCGAGGGAGGGGGAGGGGAGACGGTTGCAACAAGGCTGGGAGCCTGGGAGCAGGAATGGTGGGAGCGAGGGAGGGACAAAAGAGAGACAGGAAGGGGAGATTGCAGGCTCGAATCCGTGTCGAGGATGGAGGGGAGAATGAAGATATACATGGAGAATGCTGCGGTGCGCGTTCTGTGACAAAATGTGTACGAGCCTGAAAGCATGAGGGTGACAGAGGGAAGAAGAGTGGCGAGAGAAGAGGAAGAAAAGATGGATACAACAGGATACAATAACACTGGTGTGCAGTGGACATTCAGACAGGCACATTGTGGTTTTATCAGTAGCCCTCTAGTGCTATAGCAGTCAATCAACCTATTTAAGACAGACATAAAACATTGTTTATAACTCAGCTTAAATCCTATGTGGGCTATAAGGATTACAGTGACTGCAACACACAACACTGACACGTCTTCCTGTAACTGTGGGCTATGCTGAGTCAGAAACGGTGTGTAAAATGCGCGCTGAAAGCAGAGTGGATGATAGTGGGACTTAATTACTGCGCAAAAAATTGCCTCATTAGTATATATTTCAAACACCTGCTGCAGTAACACTCTTACTATTATTATAAAGATTAAGGCAAGATATTCCTTTATTTCCATTGTGTCTATGAAATTCAATCCAGTCAAGACATATTGCATTGACATGTCCCCTGGTTGCAGCTCTCCAACAAGTAATGAAATGGACTCTAGCGACACATGGGAAATATATCATATCTTCTTTAATAATAGTTTGTAGGTTTGTAACTGGACCACTAAGAAAAGTTCTGCATCAGATGAATGTGTACATACACCTTCTGTGCCAAAGCTGGAAAACCTCTCACCTTTGCTCTAAGCATTTAATGTCAGATATAATAGATGATTTGGATGAGCGCCAGTAGCAGCCATGTAACATGATGTTACAGTATTAGCCGCAGCTTTGCGGGCTAGCCTGTGCGGCGCGGTAAATCTTTTATATATAGACGGTTTGTGTTTTGTTGTAGGGTCGGTTGCTTCTTATGTTGGCATGTTGTGGTTGATCTAATGTGGTTAATCAGGCATGAAGCTTCATTATGCGGATACAGAGATGGCAGACAAGGTTTTGTGTAATAGTGTGTAATATTTGGGAGGAAATGTGCAATAATTCAAGGAGACTTGTTCTGTTTCATCAACCAACTGCAAACATTTGAATCATCACAGAAATATCACATGTGTAACTATTGGCATTAATGTTAGGTGTGCCAGTGAGCCAACATGCACAACAGACCTTTATCACAGCACACAATTAGAAAACTGGAGGTGTAGCAAATAACATCCCCTGGTGTTGTGCATCTTGACACAGTGGAATGTCTTTTTGTGGTACTTACATGGAATGAAGCCACCATTAATATCATTATTACACGTGGTTTAAGTCAAAATGTCTACTGTGAAAAAAGGGCTACAGGATGCAGTAAGAAGGTATAGATGCTTTGTTGCTCCAGCTGTACCCAGTGAGTACGACCACCCTGCCTTTGAACACTGGTGCACTGTTGTGCCCTCTTGTACACCTAAAAGAACGTTTCTGCACCCCTAGTGACAAGAATGTACCTTTTATTTCTTGGTACAAAAATTTCCCCATTGGAAAGGTAATTGGTTCGTACCGAGATACAGCTGGAGCGACATGTCATTTTGTATCCTCATGACGCCCAAACATACCCTTAAATTCAGAGACAAAAACATTTACAATACCATCCATTATCCATACTGCTATTCCTTAGAGGGTGACAAGACATTTGCTGCATCATTTGTAAATATTTTCATAGAAATGGTTCTCAATCCTGGTCCTCTAGCTGATCAATCAGAGGCTGAAATGCGCCTTGATAAACTAACAAGTAAAACCAAAAGTATCCTACAGTAAGTCGTATTCATATCAGTAAATCGTATTCGTATCGTATCACTCTGCAGACTGATCATTGGGTTGCCTGAGGCATTGTTGTGCCCATGAGGGCGGATGTAACAGAGTGCCCAGGATCCAAATACCAAGGACTAGCCACAACTGCAGAGCATACACACACACACACACACACAAACACACACACACACACATGCGCACACATCAGCACACACCAGCACAATTCAGTATCAGCAAGGCCAGCATTGGAGATTAATGGTCTGCTGTATCAGTAATAAGCATTGGCCCGTTCAAGATAATTAAAATCTTCTTCCTCGTCTTTTACAGCGTCTTTTTCTTTCTTACATTCTGGAGTTTCTTTAGTGTTTTTCCTTAATAGCAGTCGTCTCATCAGTGTAACACACCCGGCCTTTTGTAGTTGTGCAATACATTTGAGTCTGAATGTGTTCGTGAGAGAGACAGAGGCTGTGTTTCGGTCTATATGTGTGACTCAGGGCTGAACTGCTCTTGTATGAGGTCTATCATCAGTGATTACATGTTGGTGTGGGCTTGATGCTCACTTGTCTCCACTGGCCGTACTTGAAGTTTCTTTGGCACAGACTGAGTTAAACTGGTTTGAATTTGTGATCACTGGCCGGGGAACTCAAAACACACTATCAGACAGATTTTCCCACAACTGCTAACATCCCAGCGAGTCCTACAAATTCTCAATTTTATACAATCTATACTGAGAAGAGTCCAGAACTCTTGTACATCCTGCAGAAGCTGTGCGCCTTTCTAAACTCTGATGCAACATGAAGCAACACAGTAGAGCAGGCTTCAAGAGCAGTATACAGGAGGAAAAACTTTTTCAAAGATATGGTTGATGCTCATATCATGCACAAGTTTTCTGATAACTAGCTTTAACTTTATTTCACCAAAGATCAAGCCACCATGCCACCTTTTCACTTCTTTAGAAGCTTTTCGTAGGGTTGGATATCGAAAGTCAGTCAGAAAGTCAGAGTTAAACATATGAACTGTAGCGTTGTCACAGTACTAATTGACCCTCAACAATAAACACTAAACTCACAATCCATCACAATCTTGATGGCAGGATGGCAGGCTTCATGCACATCTAGAATGCAGTGAACATATCTAACCATGCCCACATCTTGTATATTATGGGAGTTTATTGAAAATGAATATTTGAATGATTAATTCAAATATTTATTAATATATTTTTATTAGTATATTTTGACATGACCCTTTTTAGAGCAAGCTGAAGTAGAAAAGGGGAATCCGCACTTCTTTTTTTTGCTCATTCAACCTCTCCATCGCGTGGCATAGGCTTGCACTGATGAGACATATTGCAGCCACAGTGATATATGGACATTTTAAGGAATGGTGCTGAGTGTAGTCTTAGCTGCAACCAGAGCAGCATTTCAACCACGACCACTATCAGCAGAATCTGGTCAGAGGGTTGAACAAACAAGAGAATCTTCTGTTTGAGGGAATAAGAAGCTGTAGTGTGATTTGATTAGTCATTTTCGTTTCATCTGCGTGATTAACAGTTCCTGATAACTACACAAATCAATTTGTCTTTTTATTTATTGTTGAGCTATGTAAATTTTCCAAAAATGACAGCTCCAAGGTAAATTGCTCACGGTCATTATCTAGTTAAGAAGCTGTAGATGATAAGCTGTAACATCGTGACTCTGTTTTTCTTTCATCTAAAGTGGTATAGAATTATGCCATTTCTTAATATCTTTTTTCATCCAAGCGGTGCAGCACGGTGGTGCAGTGTTTAGCACTGTTGCCTCACAGCAAGAAGGTTCCAGCTTTGAGTTCGCTGGCCCTGTGGGGAGTTTGTATGTTCCCCCCGCGCTTGTGTGGGTTTTCTCCGGGTACTCCAGCTTCCTCTCACAGTCCACAGACATGCTGGTTAGGTTAATTGGTGACTCTAAATTGCCGGTAGGTGTGAATCTGAGCGTGGATGCCCTGTGATTTACAGGCGAGGTGTATCCCGCCTCTCGCCCAATGTTAACTGGGATTGGCTCCAGCCCCCCGGTGACCCTTAAGGATAAGTGGTATAGACAATGGATGGATGAATGGATGGGGTTCATTGTGTTGAAACCATATATTCACCATATATTTGTCCTGTTGGTAATGAGAGGCTTGTGCTGATCTGTTGATCCTCATATCAAGATGCATTCCATCAGAAGACCATCAGCCATTGAACAACCCAACTTACCAACATTATGACCTAGTTCTACATTAATTTTGTTGTTTTCCAGCGATATGATTTGAAAATACTGTGAAATGAAAAGAAATCTAAGCCAGGTTTGTTTGCCCGGTGTTCCTATATGACGAGTAAGCTACAGAGCCTAATGTCATCTCCAGAGATGATCCAGGTGGAGTTTGAACCATCACTGTGTATACTGCTGGAAGACAAACATTTCGGCCATGTGAGAGGTTTAATATCTTATGTACACAGATGTCTGGGAAGATTAAAGTGGGACAGATATGGCTAGATAGGTGGTGTGTCTTAATTATTGTTGACCTGTGAGAGTAATGGCAAACATTGTGCTGATTAATGTGGGGAAAGTGATGTTAGTGATGTCAAACATACAGGTCTGAAGTGGAATTACAATCGTGGTTTGAGGGATTGCAACTGACATATGGATTGCATGCAAAAATCACATAAAACCCTCTCTCTTATCCCTCCCCTCCCCTATGTGCCATTTCTCGCTCTAAATTCAATGTCTGCCTCCCTTCTTTTTATTCCGATTTTCTTCCCTTTTACTCTCATTTTAGTCGATGAATGACTACTGGTTCTTCCAGTAACACAGGTTGTATAGTGACTCAATCCATAAATGCTCCAGGGCACAAATGGAACATACAAACACTGTACATCCAGTGTTAAAATGCAGACAGTAGGAATGCCAGCCATCACTTTGTGCTGTGACACTGCATGGGTCTACAGTAAAAGGTCAGCCTAAATAGGCCAAACCAGAAGTCTCAAGCCCTTGTGTCCCACATCTCTTTTTTAACGCTGCCCTGCTCCATTTGGATTTAGCAGAGACATTAAAGCCTGACTGTGATATTACTGGTGTAATATTATACGTTTGTCTAGAAAGGTCTAGATTTACCTCAAACCATTTAGGTACATTTGTATGTCTGTCTGCGCCCCCACTCTGACTAGGCCAGCAAAAATGCCAATATTAACACCACTTATCAATTTATTCAAAAGACATGATCAGTAGTACATCGGGAGCTTCATTACCTGGAAAACCCTTGAAGCCAGAGTCATTGTGGGCGATGCCTTTATGTGGGAGCTTTCTTTCCTCTTTATTCCTCCCTTGCAATCATTTTGGCTGATACGCCAACAAAAAAGCTCCAGAAAATGTGCAAATCTACAATTAAAACAAACGGACACATTAGCTGCTTTTTCAGAGTAAAAGCCTCCCAGCTTTGCCAAACATTACCACACCACTTTTATGCAAATGCAATGGCTGATGGTACAAGCTCATGCTTAAATGTGTGCTTGCTTCATGTGTGATAGCAGTATTAAATATAGACCTGTGAAACTGAATGAGTGATAAAATGGGAGTGCAGATAAGTGCATACAATATCAAGGAAGAAAGAGGAAATGTATTTTATTTTGGTTGACTGAACTGTTTTTTATGTGTCTGTGGTGCTAAAACTGAAATAATTCTCAAATGTATGGAGTTGCAAAACCTATATGTCACAGACCCGGGACATATAGGTACACATTCACATGGATACATATAAAAGCTTTTGCTTTTTTAAAGGAATAGTTCAGCATTTTTCAAAATAAACTCTTTGACTTTAATGATGCTGAGAATTAAATGTGCGCTAAATGTGAAGCCAGTTACCTTAGCATAAAGTCAGGAGCTAAAATTTGCCTACCAGCACCTCTAAACCCCATCATTAACATGTTAAATCTAGTTTGTTTGTCACTTCCTGGAATCTCTGCAGTGCCAGGGTGACGTCAGGACTCTAGGATTTGTCTGCGCCAAGAAATAATCCAGCATATAACCACAACTTGACGTTACACTTGTTTTTCTTTTAAATATATAAAATATTGATTATCAGGACGTCATCAACAATAATTACGGTATTGTCTTTCACTCCTACACCTATTCAGGTCTTTTTTTTTAAACCTTCACCAGCATCTTGAAACACAAAGACATTGTTCATTGTAGCCATGCTATATTGTACATATTCATACATTGGCCAATATATAGTGTTGACTTGTAGTTCTCAGTTTTCTTGAGAATGATGGGGACGAATTAGGCAGGATAGAGCAGTGAATTTTCTGGCCAAATTAAATCCTCCAGAGTGGAAAACTATTCCATCACTGTGCACATGTTGAAGAATTCTTTACAGAAGGAAAGATGATGCTAAATTAATCTGCTTTATCGTATATTATATGTAGTGTGTTGCAAATTATTCTGAAAAAATCCAGGTCTAGATGAATGCACCACTGTCTGAATTCATCTAGACAGTGAGAGTACAGTTTATGTTTGGCATCAACCTCCCATCATATATATGCGAGAAATTGCAGCCCACATACTGTAAGTTCCCGTTACTGATGTCCACACCACACACATTCACTCTCTTACTCTGGCTCTCCTCTGTTTGTGTCTTACAGGTATTTATGAGCAGACATTTCTTATATAACTGCAGCCAACCAATCCTGGATGTGAAGATAGCTTTTTGTCAGGTGTGTGTTCCTTACAGGTAAAAAAGGTACAGTACCCATTCACTTCCATTTCCCCTTCATTGCTCTGTATGTCGTGGTGTGTGTTTCTGTGTGTTAAAACTGAGATAACTCAGTTTGAGTTAACAAACATTAGCAACATTCACTTGAGAATAAAGATGAAAAAGCACAAGCACAAGTCAGATTTTAATGCGAAATTCTCAAATGTTTCCACTGGTGAAAATATCCTGCGGTATTTAATTGCATAGATAATTAAATACATGCAAAGCTAAAAATAATTCAGTTAGACCTGATTTTCCATCAAGTTCAATACCTCAAATGTTTAACGGACACTGAGATCTCAACTAAAGACAAAATGGTGAAACGCCATCCTAACTGAAGCTCAGTGGCTCGTCTCCTCTTGAGTTGTAATAGTGTAAATGCAGAGATCCTGTGGGGGTGTAATTTCATAAACTGCGCAGTATATATCACAACTCTGTGTGTGTGAATATTGCGTAGTTTGCTACAGGCTATTCCACTGTAGCTCAAATTATTGATATGTTTTGCATGATATGTCTGCATTACCCATACATGTGCAGCTTAGCCACTTCAGGAACCATTGGCTGTACAGTAAAGGCTGCAGTCTAATGTATTGAAATAATTAGATCATAGGTTTGGATCACTTGCCAGCCCTGTTGAATATAAATGGATTACATCACATACAGTATGTTAATTTTTCAAGGCGTTTGTGGGAAATGTTTTTAACTTGTGCCCCTCAGTAATTTTGTTGGTTGTTTGGTTTGTGAGCTGTGTTGTAATTACCCAGTCTGTAATTAACTGATGTTTTTTGTTGTGGCACCATTTGTCCAACTTCTCTGCCCAAGTAATTATAGCCTGATAATTGTGTGCATGCTCATGAAAGAAAAATGTCTTTAGTCTACTTAATACAGTAAAGACATTGTTAGAACTACTGTCATTACATGGCTATTAGAGAGTTTACATTTCTGCATGGAAACAGTGTGTAGCAGTGTAAACTTATCTGTGCTGTATGTCCTGTCTTATTTATGCTCCCTTTCCAGTTTTACCAATTATCCCCCTAACACACATACTTTTTTGGAAAAATACCAATATAGACTCACCAGACATGGGGTTGATTATAGAGCAGCAGCTGAATACATATTAACTGCTGATTTGTTAACTGATTGATTTATTAGATGACTAATTAACAATAATAACGTAATATGAAATTTGGTGTTTTTTTTGGTCATTTTGGGATGACAGTCTACATGTTTTATTACTTGCCAGGTAAGTGAACTAATAAATTGTCTCCATCATCACAAACAAGAGATTTTCTGTTGTGTTTGCTACATGCAGGGTTTTGGAAAACAAGTGGATGTTTCATATATTGCCAAACATTACAACATGAGCAAAAGCAAAGTGGACAACCAGTTCTACAGTGTGGAAGTGGGAGACTCCACCTTCACAGTTTTAAAACGTTACCAGAATTTAAAGCCCATTGGCTCTGGAGCTCAGGGAATTGTCTGGTAAGTATTCAACAGTGCATTTCTTTTATGTACAGTTCAACATTGTATCGTGCTGTTTGATGTGTTTTTTTTTAATGTAGTATATAATGCGCAATTATATCATTTAGTTGTTAATTGTTTTTCTAAGTGTCTTGTAGTTTATTGCTATGGGAGATTATTAAGGGAGGTGAATCCTGCTAATTGTCTTCACTGTTGTGTGAGTGTAGAGTTGCCAAATTTAATTTTATGCTCCTTTGAATAGTAATTAGTCATTTGGCAACACGGAAAGTCATGTTTTCAGTTCCGCTGAAAATCCTGATGTGGTCACGTTAAGTCTGACCAGTCATAACATCTGAAAGCACAGCATGCAGCCATGTGACAGAAATGCAGAGGTAAACGAAATGAAAGAGAATGTATCCGTTCAATGTAAAGCATATGAATATAGAAATGCTTTATTTCCTTAAAAGATCATTTGGTCATTCTTCTTTTTATCCTGTAGGAGAAAATCAGGCAAATAAATCTGAATAATTTATGTTTTAAAATTCTTATTTCAACTAGTGCTAGTGTGAACATATCTGC
Source organism: Pempheris klunzingeri (assembly GCF_042242105.1). Lineage (NCBI taxonomy): Eukaryota > Metazoa > Chordata > Actinopteri > Acropomatiformes > Pempheridae > Pempheris > Pempheris klunzingeri. The sequence goes on along the minus strand of NC_092030.1, from coordinate 15,571,702 downwards.
CATTAACATGATTAAAAAAGCACTGATCTGGCTTTAGCTGAACCACAAAGTAATGTGGTGGTAATGTGTTTGTTAGGCCAAAACAAATGCAGGAAAATCGCAGATCTCTTGTGGCAAAAAGCAAAAGAATCTCTCTGTGTCTTGATCATTCTGGTGAATTTCATATATACAAAAACAAATAATCATAATGACTACAGTATAGGCATTAGAGGAATCAGAAGGAGCATTATTGGCATGGTTTTATCATAAATGTAGACTGTATGGCCACTCGTGGTGTTTGGATTCACTATATATTCAAATCTTCCAGTGCTATGAGCTGATGACATATCTGCTGTTCAGAATATGGATGTGTGGGCCATACAGGCATAACAGGATGGGCACTTAAATGAATTCTTAATCCGGATTGCAGAGAGAGGTCGTATTCATTGTAATTCATCTCACGGCTGCCCTGTCAGAATGCAGTGGAACCACTGCCAAGGCCCCACTTAAAGGAATGCGTCTTACAAGTCTTTCTCAAACGACCAAACAGATCTATAAGTTACAGTCATGTTAATGTCGTGTCACTGTGGTGATATACCTGCCTCAGAAAACCTCCCCGGGATGACCCAAGATGACATCTTTTAGTTTTTCATATAGTGTTTGATGGGAGCACCAACCCTCAACACTCTAAACCCCCTGCCCTCCACTCGCCCTCTTTCATTGTCCTTCCTTTGCTTCCCATGCCCTCGGCCCTTCTCCCCTTCCGCTCCAAAGCAATTTTGTGCATTCGCAAAAGAGCTTGGGCAGGCTGCAACTGCTAATGCTGGGATTGTGCCCATTTGAAGGATATTGGAGCGATGGATGGCAGGGAGACAGTGCAAATCTAATTTAACCTGCTCTGCTGTGCGCTGCTTGGTCCTGCCCACAGCTGTCATCTGGTGTCATATGGTGATGGTATTACCACGGCCAACCACATAAAACCCCAAAGACTGATATAATATCCAACTGATTATAGAGTTCAAATAGGACACGCTATGGAAATAGTCTCATTTAGATGTTAACAAGCATACCAGCAAAATTACCACAAGACCATGACGCATATTTGCGCTGAAAGAATGGTTTTGTTATTATATGACGATGAAATAATTAGAGTGACTTGCTTATCTTCTACCTAATCCCCATCTGGATGGCATAATCACATCTACATAAACATCTGTCTGATTCCATACAGACAGTTGAATTCCTTTTGACTAATATTTATAACATACATGCACTCACAACAGCTGACTGCACACAGACAAGCAGGAAGTTCCAAAGTCATCAGTGAGTTGGTATTCTTTCTGCTTTTCTTGTGCAATCAGGAGACTCCGTAAAGCTTGCAATGAGGGAAAACATGTTTCAGTGGCGCAGCTAAAACTCGCTCTGCTGATGTTACCGCCCACAAACATCCCAATCTGTGCACATATCTGCCATTCTGACTTGTGTGCTTGGTCAGAATGAGCTTTCAGAAGCATCTTAGGGAGGATGAAGGCTTTAAGTAGTTTAGCTTTAGTCATGACATCATCTTTCACTCAGTGAGAAAAGTGATGACAAGCTCAAATCCCTATTGGATCAATGCTTTTATGAAGGCTCCACTGTTTCCATGGTCACACATCATCCCATGGCCACGTCTCCAGAGACATGCGGAACCACAGTGTATCCAACCCAGCCATCCACAAACCCACACTCAGTGGCATCTTGATTAGTGTTGCAGTAAACCCGTCTTTACAACATCTTTTCACTCAATTTGTATCAGCTTTTAGGGAGAATTTGTCAGAAAAGGCACAAGCTTAGATATAGCTGAGAATGTCATGTGGATGACATCTTTATGGCTGCCTTTTCTAGCCTAGGCTCCTTTTTTTCATTGAAAACCAACATACATCTACACAGAGAGCTGAAATCCCAAAGGTTCTCAGGAGCCAGCAAAAAAATCACTTAAAATAACTTCCAAAATGGGTTGGTGCCATTTTATAACTTACCATTCCCCCTCTATTTCACTGCATTCTACTATTTATGGCTGTTTACAACACGTGTTCTAACCAAATACAGTCATATTAATGGCTATTTCACACTCACACATAAGCTGAGATGGGAGAAGTTAGTGTAAATGGTAGGCTGGAGCTTCTGAATGGTTGTAAATGAGATTAAAGGAACAGTTTGACATTTTAGCTTTCTTGTTTAGAGTTAGATGAGGAGATCAATGCAGCCTAGCTATTCCAACTTGGGAGTATTCACACACTATTTCAGGATGGTCACCCACACTGCTAGCCTTGTTGTCACATAATTTAAACACCATCAATCAGCTACTTTAGCTGCGTTATGTATTTGGAGTGGTTAATCAGCAAGTAAAACCTGTAAACTGTTAATTATGCTGAACCGATTGTACTCGTGTTAATGTTGGATTTGATTTAGGTGTAATCGCCAGTGATATCAATCTTCTTACATAACTTGGCAAGAGAGTAAATTTCCCAAAATATCTGAATGTGATTTCAATGTTTCTCTGTTACTGACAAGATCATACCTCTGATGATATTTTCCAGATAGAATTATCAGTTTAAAACAAAGTCACCAGTTATCTGTTTCCACAAATCTTTGTTCGCTTTGAGATGTTAAAAATAATCCTTTTGTTTTATGACTAGTGACATTCAGGGTGGATTGTCACAGTGTCGAGTCTATCGACAATCGAATCATTCATTCAGCTATGAAGGCTAAGGGAAAATTGTCAATTTTTCTCCTGCAGTGCGGGCTATGATGCTGTTCTGGACAGAAATGTAGCCATCAAGAAGCTGAGCAGACCCTTCCAGAACCAGACCCATGCCAAGAGGGCATACCGGGAGTTGGTGCTCATGAAATGTGTCAATCACAAAAATGTAAGTGACTCAGCTGAGGGGCAACAGAGGTGAGAAGGAATGCAGGAAGAAGGAAAATGTATCCATTGTCAGTTTTGAACTGTACTCCAGTCTGTCTTTTTTTGGTTCTCAATAAATCCCTTTGCCACAAAACGGAGATGAGTAACTGCAATGTTGTTACCGTGCTAAATTCCATGCCTGCAGGAATATACCAAACTGGCAGGAGAGTAAAACAGAGAGCACTCCAAGGCATGAGTATAATCTCCATTGTCGCAGTTTTTGCACTTTTCTTCTTCCTCATCTCTTCCAAATGTATCCCCATTCTTTTGTTTCAGCTCAGCCCTTCAGTTTACTTTGTCTCTTGCTCAGCAGCGTCCTTCATCAGAGTCATCGTTACCAACTCGCATCCCTGTCATATGCTGATGCTCTCCATGCTCTCCTCTCTTTCAGATTATCAGTTTATTAAATGTCTTCACACCACAGAAATCATTAGAGGAATTCCAGGATGTGTGAGTATAGTAAACCCTGCTTTGCATAATCACATTTTCACGAAAAATATTAATTTAGCCCATGTAACAGGCAAAGAAAGGCTGGTCATTTTCATTAAATCGGATGTATCATATGACAAAAGAAAAGAAGAGGACTGATTGTATTATTCATCTGATGTTTATTACTCCTTTGCACCTTCGCAGTTGTTAAAAGACAACCGCTGGGGTGTAGTCAGTGACAGTACTGTAGGTGTAATCTGAGGCTGCTGGGTGTATCCTGTTCTCATACTGAATGATGTATGAGAGTGTGTTCACGTTTAGAACAATCTCTGTAAACAGTGCTGCAGAGGGGTTCACATGCACTTGTAGCACATGGTACAAAGGCTGCAGCATACTCAGGTCACGACTTTCTTTAAGGGCTATGACTAGTTTTCAGATTATTTTATTTGACAGCTACATCAGTAGCTCTTAAATCATAAATATTACATTTTTTCTCAGGTACCTAGTGATGGAGCTGATGGATGCTAACTTGTGCCAGGTGATTCAGATGGAGCTTGACCACGAGAGAATGTCCTACCTGCTCTACCAGATGCTGTGTGGTATCAAACATCTGCACTCAGCCGGCATTATTCACAGGGTAGGAAAGCAAAACACCTGAAAAACATCTTTGTTGTTTAACTACTGAATACAATTTGGGTTTTGTGTCTTTACATCTTTTTGGGATAGTAACTTTGTAATAAGCTTGCCATAAACCCTGACATCACCTTGGTCACTCATTTGGCAAACAAGGGTACCCAGTGGGCAAAGAGGAAATAGTGCAGTGATCAGGATTTAATCCATGCATCTGCCCCTGCCAACACAGCAGGCAGTGTTCACAGGGTGGGAAGCCTGTGAGGGATCATGTCCTTGTCAATGCACCAGCCGATTTGACTGGTTGGCCAGAGCAACTACTCAAAAAGAAATAGGATCTAGGGTATATACCATGTGTCACATCTTCACAGTGAAGCTTTTACATGACCTTTTACACCCTCCCTGGTTCCCACTATTTACAGTTTCATCCAGTTCTGATCAAAATCTAAATTTAACTAACACAGACTGTGACATTGAAAAGCAGAAATTCAGCAGAAAAGAAGCTGAAAATTATCGAAACATACACAGTTTCTCATGCCAGTCTTTTCCCATCTCCAGGACCTCAAACCAAGCAATATAGTGGTGAAGTCAGACTGCACCCTGAAGATCCTGGACTTTGGTCTGGCCAGGACTGCAGGAACCAGCTTTATGATGACCCCCTATGTGGTGACTAGATACTACAGAGCCCCAGAGGTTATCCTGGGCATGGGATACAAAGAGAATGGTGAGAATTTAAGATAGTCGAGTGTGTGCATGCTTGCCTGGATATTCGGATGATAAAGCAGAAATTACTCTAAGTAAATACCTCTAAATGAGTTTATAGGAGCTCTTTTTTGTTTTTCCAAAACTGCATTTAGTTGCTTTCTTGTGGTGGCAGTGCAAGAGCAGACATCTATCTGTAGTCAGCTAATAAAACTGCATTAGAAAGTAATTTTAAGAAGTGAATGACATTATAGCAGTGCTATGTCTATGCTGTATGTAATGTATTTTTAAGCCATAGGGACCCAATGACTTACCTGCAGTACAGCAGGCAGCAAGAGTTTCAGAATGCAGCAAAAAAATAAATTGTTTATCTTTTTGTGGACATTAATGAGCAAGAAAAAAAAATAAAATTACACATTATCCATTAATGATCCCAACTGATCATAATTTATTTGTGAAACCAATTCTGGTCAAGTCCCACTTTGCAAATGAGCTAAAGTGAATTGAAGTGTTGGAAGTGTGAGTCACTGATTAAGTGCCCCCAGAACATCAGACATATGACTGAACGTCAGCCTAAGCTATGACTCATTAGCCGTATCCCTCCCATGGATTGAAGGCTCCAAAGCTTCGAATCTAATGCTGCTAGTTAGTGTTAGTTCTTTTTCTTTCTTCATCTGTATTTCATTAACACACACTTGCTAATTATTTCTCCCTCACTAAATAACAGCTAGTCTCTAATCACTGTTGCTTCTCCCAGAAAAGCTTGATGTGTCTAACACTAACCTTTGCCTTCCTCTCTTTTCTTTTGCTCTCTCTTCGTCTTCACCTCTATGCGTACAGTGGATATATGGTCGGTGGGGTGCATTATGGGAGAAATGGTGCGCCACAAAATCCTCTTCCCTGGGCGGGACTGTATCCTTGTTAACACACACTAATGGTAACACTATTTTTGTTTATAGGTTTATGTCTGCTGAATATGTTGTAGAAATCAATAATTCTGTTTAAACATCCATGTTGGGTTTCAAGCATCCGACTGAGGAGGGATTCAACTGCCTTTTGAAACCCCCTTACACTCAAGTGCTTGCAGAGTCTAGAATGAATAAAATAGTAGCTACAGGCATTTATGTATAATTCATACAGTAATAACAATAATGTACCTTTCACACGGTATTTTGGTCAATTTTTGCTTTTGGTCCATCATTTTACATTTACTTTGAAGATTATTCTGTACCTGGCCTGATGTTCTCTGTATGATACTGAGGTGAACTAAACCACACTCACCGTCTTTGTAGCACACATCTGCATCAATTCCAACTGCTCCTCTTTTAACTTAACCTGCAATAACATCACAACATAAGCACCATACATTCTTCTTTTTAAGCCAGTATGTGTAAATCTTAAGCTTCATTCAGTCTCATATTTTGGCAACAGGAAGTTCCCTCTCTCTGTGTCTCTGAATATTTAAGTGTGTGCTATTTAGAGCGTGTTTTGAGTGCTACCTGCCGTGTTCTCCTGCAGTCCCGGGGGCTGTAATTGCATTCCCAAGGTGATTTCATTCAGTAGCAGGGATTCGGATAAATAGTCCCCATGCTGAGTTTGTGCACGTTTGTGCACACGGGAACTGCATCTTGCCATCTGAAGGGTGCCCACACATGTGAGTCAGACATAGTCATTAGGCATTTAGAGGATTATTAATGATGGATTCATGTATTCATTTTGAGTGTGTGTTAATAGCTGATTAGTTGAACTCACTTGGCATTGTGAGGAAAGGTCAAAGGTTAAAGATATAGACTGTCAGCATGTTTGTTTGTCATTTTAACTACATGGTGGGGAAATATTAAAACTAGGGTGATGCAAGGTAGTCTTTTCATGGGATTAGTTGGCAATATAAAACATATCAAGTGTGCTTTAAAAGGATGATTTCACTCTAAGTTCTTCACAGGCAGATAAACAGTGAGAAATGCAAGACCAGTGTGTCTGCAAGCGCTTGTGGCTGAGACTCTGGTCTCTACATCCCAGAACATGCAGTCCTTGAAAGATTAATGCTACAGAGAAGTAGAAAACCCCTGCAATGTGCTCTGCAATAGCTCTCTCCTTTTGTCTCTGCTCTAACGACCTTGCATTCTTACCATCTAACACTCCAACATTCCCTTTCGTAGATCGCTGAACTGTAGTCACGCGCACTTTGTTCATCTTCTGCTTAGAGATCGGTTCTGGGCTGGTACCCTGTTGCTGCTAATCTTAATTTACTTGGTAGACTTTTTCGACCTGAAGTATTGACCTGGCTGAAGTTATCTGCGCTCTCCTGAGTGCCTGTCAAATGATGATATAGAAAAGCAGTGTGTCTACACAGGTCACAGCACAGTGATGCTCTGGGTGGTCGATGGCCATTTAGTACAGCAATGTGTTAAAGGAGTGGCTGTGTAGTTGACGCATTTTGTTTGTGGCTTACATGTGGCAAGTATAGATAGGTTATTACTGGTGAAATGCACAGCTATGGGATTGAATGTAATATATGTTGCAGAAGCAGCACAACATTATGTGATTTAAGGAATGTGCTACACATGGTTATATGTTATTCATTTATAAAGTGCAAAAGTGAAACCAATGTTAGAGCGTCTTTAGCATCAGTAATGCTGCATATTTGTAAGTGAAAGAGAATATTTGGTCAGGTTTATTTATGAGGGATTTAAATGATTAGATGCATCACTTTCTTTTCTGCCATAGAAATATGAAAACAAATAGGATTTTTTTTTTTTTTAAAGAAGTAAAATGAATTGAATAGGTTACTACTTTCAGTTTTAATTTACTTCCTTTTTCATGCACCTTATTCCACACAAATAGTGGAATGTTCAGGTATTACTGGTGTCAGTCAGTTAATCTGCTGACAAAGAGTAGCTCGCTGTAAAAAAAAGAACCAAAACTTAAAAAAAGAGGTCTGGTCCCCAGATGTGTAATCTGTAATTCTCCGAATCGTATTTGATGGGATAATGTACTCTCCCTTCCCTTCAGTTCATGATGAATCATTTACAGTTACATTTACAATTTACAGTTTTCAGGAAAAGAAAAGAGAGCATTTTGACACATATCTGTCAAGAGATAATAAACAATGAAACAGGGATACAAGAATAGAACCTGTATGATCATTTCTTTACATGTACTTATGTGCAGGTCATTCAGGAGGTAGAGGTGTTAACTGATTTTGATAGATGTTGGTAATGTGTGTGTGCTTGTACATGTGTGTGTGTATGTGTGTGTGTGTGTGTGTGTCTAAACCCAGTGGACATGTGGTCAGTAGGCTGCATCTTTGGAGAAGTGATAAGAGGGACAGTGCTGTTCCCTGGGACTGACCGTATCCTTCTGACCTCCTGCCGCTTTCACTTGAATATCGCAGAAAACCCCACAGCATTTTCTTGAGAGCGGTTGCGTTCAGGTGCACGATGCTATGTTTCAAGACATGAACAACTCTAAGCACAGTGGAGCGTCACGCTTTTTGGTACTGACATACAGTGGAAAAAAACACCTCAAGCTGTCTGAGCGAGTCCAGCAACTTGCCAAAGAGCCGGCCAATGTGCAGCGGAGACAAAAAGAAGGTGGAAGTGTTTGGCGTTCCAGCAAAATGAAGTAATGGGGATCTCTGGTTGCCCTGGCAGCTAACTGCTTTGACTGGCACCCTCTGTGAGAACATGGGGAGCGGAGGGGGGGTCATTAGGAATGTGTGGAGGGGGGAACAGAGGAAATATTTGCTTTCAACCAGGAGGGGAAACACTAACTTCCCACAACCATATTTGCACACAAACACAACCACATTTGCATGCTACCTCTTGTTGATTAAGAAAATCATATATACTCGCATCAGCATTATTTTGAGCATATAAAATATCATCTTTTTGAGTTCTAGGAACCCAAACAAATTGAAGACAGAATTTTAATTAGAAGTGAAGGAATAAAGCTGAAATACAAAAATAACATTAACAGTTTCTTTTTCAGTTATTTGCAAAGTATTGATCAGATGCATACTGAGGCCTATAATTGTCAATATTCTTTTTAACTTAATGAAACACATCAAACTTCTCATATTTCTCATGTAGGCTTCTTTTGGGCTTGGATGGATCCCAGCTGTTTTGAGATCAGGAATTCTTTAAGTAAAGTGATCATGCTTTTTAGTCGTGCCTCTTTGTATTCTTGGTGGTGATATTTGGTCTTTTTTATTTTTCTTTATTTTATTAGGTCTCATACCTCCAGTATCATTAGTCGAACAGCTTAAGAGTGAATCAAAAAAATGACCCTTTCTTTATTAGTCCTAAGCGAACATAGTATTGCAGGAGTAGTGCAGTGCCTGAGTGGATACTGAGGCATACAGGATGCTGCATATTCCATGTGTGTTTCCCTTAATCCTGACCCACCACGCCAGACATCGACCAGTGGAACAAGGTGATTGAGCAGCTGGGAACACCCTCACCAGAGTTCATGAAGAAGCTTCAGCCCACAGTGAGGAACTATGTCGAGAACCGGCCAAAGTATGCAGGACTCACCTTTCCCAAGCTCTTCCCCGACTGCCTTTTCCCTGCTGACTCTGAGCACAACAAACTCAAAGGTGACAACATAATTTGTGTGAATTACCCATGTTTTAGCCATTTTATGAGATTGCATGATGTGTTTGTGAGGTATTATCACACATGTAGCTGTCCGCGGTCTGTGTGTGTCCTCCATTTCATTGATTGTTTGAATTTAACCTTTTCATGCATAGAGGTCACTACAGTGTACAGCTATTCAAAAGCTGTTTTGGAAACACACCAAGAGAGAGAAAGAGTCAGAGGGTGTGGGACCGGGTTTCGTACTGTCACAGGAACTGAGGCAGACATTGGGGTTTAATCTGCAAGAGACTGAGAGAGAGAGACAGCAGTGTAGGGAGAGAGAGAGGGGAAGAAGGACAGATAAAGAATAAGGAAAGGTGGAAGAAGAGCGACAGAGGAGTCATTTTACAGATTCACCACTCGTTTGTTATTGACATGTTGATGCTGAGGAGAAATGCTGAGCGTGCGCCCGCCTCATCCTCCGTTTGGTGTCTCCAGTCCTTTGATGCTGTAGAGCTATTTATAGTGGGGTCAGTGTGTGTAGGAGAAGGATGGTGTATGGTTTAAGGGCTCTCCATTTCAGATTAGTCCAAGAGGGTCTGAGGGTGACCAGCTGAGTGACTGCTGATGCTGATGGCATTTTTATATGTTAAAAAAGCCAAATGTGTTGAGAGTACAGTGCAACTATATTATAAAACTATATTCAGAAAGTGGGACCAGGTAATTTGTCAGATGTCATACATTATTTCAAACTACGCTGACTGAATCTGTAAATAGCACCAAGACCTACAATTGCATGAATCAGAGCAGATAAGAATATGGGACAAGCCAGAATCTTGAATATCAATCAGATCAAAAAGGAATTATCTACATGCATATGATCACATAATTCATAATAAGAAAAACCCCAAATACTCTTTTCCAGAGCTCTCCTTGTGTAAAAGTGCTGTGTTTATTTGCTAATCCACATGGGATTGAAGCTTTGTGAGATTCTTCTCTTTAATCCATGTCGTTTCTCTTTCTCTTCAATTCCGCCTTACTCAGTTTGTGTCTCTATGTCCCTTTGGCATGTTAGGCAAATGTTTTCTTTCCTCATAATCTCAACCAGATGTTGTTTTTGTTTGTCTTTTTTTCTTCTTCAAACCACAGCTAGCCAGGCAAGAGACCTGCTGTCTAAGATGCTGATCATCGACCCCGCGAAACGGATATCGGTGGACGAGGCCTTACAGCACCCCTACATCAACGTGTGGTATGATCCAGCTGAGGTGGAGGCGGTGAGTAGGCCTTTGGCAGAGCTGTATATTGATTACTATCCCAAGCTCGATCTGCTCCCCGCCTTTGAATGGTCAGCACTGTTTACTTTGTACTTGCATTGACGTACAGAAAATAATTACGACTCCAATCTTTTTTTATATATATAAACAAAAGCAGTTTTAGCGATTTCTAACACATTTATCAATTTTTTAACTGCAGTATGTTCTTTGTCAGGTAAAATTGCTGCATCAGTGCATCTTTTGAAGATCTTTTGAATTTTTGGTTCACATCTCATTTCATTTTTCTCTCACTTATGGCTTTATATTTTATATTGAAGATAAAATTCTAATAGATTTTAGGTTCAATGAAATGGCCCCCAACTTTTTGCTCTTTACCCTTTTTACTCCTTAGATAAAGAAAGTAGATTTTACTATTTATTAAAGGGTGACTTAGTGCATTGTTCTGTTTTGTAGTGTAAGAGTGGTGGGTGGTGTTTCTGGTTCATTTGGTAAAGTCTAATTTCTTCATCAGCGCCTCATTAGTATGAGGTGACAGTGAGATTGGGAAAAAGCCATCTGCAGCTCCATGACGTTTCACAGATACCACTTCTACTTGCAGCAGTCCACTAATGAGTGCATGACCAGCAGATGAATCCCATTATTACTGTTTGCTTTGTGAAAAATCTCGCTGGTTTACAGTAGCTTTTATGACCTCCATCGCAGCTATCAGTCATTTTTAGTGGGTTTCCTGACTATGCACCTGTCTACATTGTCTAGTTGTTGATGGTTTTAAAGATGATATTGTTGTTAGCGTTGATGTAGTATGTATGATATGGCTGTGAATGGCATTTCAACACGTTTTCTGCTGTTTTCCCTTTCTCTAATGTCATCTCATGCTGATGAAGGCCAGAGATCTCATCCAAATATCCATGGTAAATAACAACCGCCCTACATCAAAGAAAATAATGACATATTTGATTCAGCACTGTCAGTTCTTAATCATAACAAAAAGAATCCTGTTATACATATTTTACAGCATAGAATACACTCTGCATACAGCGTTGTACTGAAATGTCATTAGTGTGTAGCTCCAGGTAAAAGAGAAACAGCTATGTCTGCGCAAATCCACAATGCTGCATGTAAACCATCTTTAGAATACGGCGAAGATGAGAAGTGATAACTCAAGGAAACTGACCAACTAGGACATGAAACTGATAAATCTTCGATCGAGGACAAATCTCTCATTCCCGCCTTGCTGTAGCTGCTGAATGCTGACCTGTAACCGTCCCTCCAAGGTCATACCAGAGAGGTTTATGGGTGGTCCTGTCACCTGCAGTGAGATTATGGTGTCACAGTCTGGGGCAGGATCACTATGAATGAGGGATAAGAAAGGCTGACTGGATGCCAGACAGCATATTTGTGTCCTGTCAGATGAGGTGGCGATCCTTTGGGAGAAGGACATTGGCACTTTAGCTGGACAACCCACCAGATTTGTTATCTCATAAATGTTGATATATGTGTGTGAGGACAAACAGCGCACCGATTTTTAAATTATGGAAACCAATCATCATTTTATGTGATTATGGATAATTAAAGCTGTTTATTTTCCTTCATTTACATTATTCATTTTCTTCATAATCCACACCTACCTACTTTTTGTCTTTGTGTGCATACAGGACATTGTTCTAGTGTCAAATTATGTTAATTGTTGAATGTGTTTCTCATGTCCTGGTATTTCTTTCATCCTTATATTTTTATTAACCCGCCAACAATCTCAAATCGCCACATTCGATGGATCATTACGTAAACTTGTAAAATGTTGTATATAAGTCGTTTTTGTGTGGATGTTCCAGCAGTTTCATGTTAAAATGATGTTTTTGACTTGATTGTTAAATGGCTGTACTCTCTGCCCTTTAGCCTCCACCCCAGATCTACGACAAGCAGCTGGATGAAAGAGAACACTCCATTGATGAATGGAAAGGTGGGAATTTCATAAACAAATACTGTGTGTCAACAGGATCCCAAAGTGCTTTATTTGGCAATATTAGTGGATGTTATATGCCATAAGTTTATGTTTGAATTTACCACTTTGCATGTTTTAATGACTTTCTCTCCTGACTTTCGCTCATTGGCAGAACTAATCTACAAAGAGGTGATGAACTTTGAGGAGAGAACGAAGAATGGCGTTGTGAAGGGACAACCTTCACCTTCAGGTACTCTCAGTGCATAACCCTAATCGCTCTGTAAGTGAATTTACTATAACCTTACTGGAGTTACTTGTAAATAGAGAAACCCATTGTGTTGTTGACCATGTGTCTCTGTCTCTTGCATCTCCTGTTTAAAAACAAGTTAAATGTTGTGTAGTGTTGTCGTTTTGTGCCAACTGTACTTGTTACATAGCTTTGTGAGACAGCTAATCAGTACTTGCTAAGCTTGCCTCTTTGTACAAGATATTTAATAGCAGATCGTGTGTGCATTTTATAAGTGTGTATTTGTATCTGTATAACATGTCTTGACTGAAGTTTTGGGTCCTTTGGGGTGCATCACAGGACATTTCAGTCCTCAGCTGCAGCTGACATTTTAAAAGAACAAAAGCACATTAAGTGTAATTCTCATTGTTTGCCACATAGAGGCAGTAGAGGCGCCCTCACCACCCAGACTCCACTGTGACCCTTGTGAAAAAAAGTTTATCTCTTGATTAAAGCAGCCAGAAAAGAAAAAAAAGAGGTCCACTCTGAAGATTAGGAGAGTGAACTGATGCTGAATCCTGCAGAGACAGGAGCACCTGCTGACCAGGAGTGGTGACTGTGAGCGTAAAGGGAAATGGATGTGTATTCAGAATCTAATGACGTCTCATACAAGTGCCGCTGTATAGAAACTCTCTCCCTGTAGATGGTTTATGAGCCTTCTGTCTTGCTCAGCTGGGCCGAAAATAGCAAATATTAGCGCCTTAGACAACTATTAGTTCAAACAGCATATAAACAGTTTCGTCCTGCATCTTGTCAAGCTCAAATTTACTATATACAATATACAAAGGAAAGATGAAACATTATTGTCACTAAAGGCTTCATAAGATGAATTTAGCACATAATGCAACAGCTGCTTTTCATCATTCATTTTCCTCTTGTTGTTCTCCCTAACTCTATCTCTCACAAATTCATGACGGCCCTCTTTCTTCTTTTTTTGACATCCGTTAGTAATGAAGCAGAAGGGCTGTCCTAGAGTCTGATGCTGAGTGCAGCAGACACATTGCAGTGTAGAAGCTGCAGAGGGCAGCGTTTCACTGCAGCAGGGACACAGATGAGCTGAGAACACACATGAGGCCTCTGTTAGGACCAGATAGCTCCTCTTGTGTTACTATGTGTGTGTGTGTGTGTGTGTTGGAGAATTTTAACATCTTTAATGGTACATTTTCACTTCTAGAGATATCACCAGGCCAATGCTATAGTATTTGTATGTGTCACACGGTATAGTTCCATCGACCACACGATTAACATTCACTATCCTTTGTAGACTCCATTACACCTCACATGAGCTTCTCATATTGTGGAAATATCAAAGATTGAAAAAGTAGTTCACCGAGTGCAGAGGGCGGCTTCCCAGCACAAGATTTAGAAATGGTTTAGACCTCATTAGCAGTGTCAAAGCAGAGCACAACAAGACTTATAATCTCACATCAGAACTTTCCCTTAAGATTAGTAATTATTTATGATTTAAAAAGCTTAATTGATGTCCTGCTTGATTTATCTCTGCCACAATTACCAGAGTGGTTTATGCGCAAGTCATCTTTCAAGATTTAAACTTGTATCGCACCCACATGGCAACTTTGGGTAGATATTTCTGATGTATTTACTGTAAGTTAACTTACTAAGTGAAGTGACTGCTGGAATTAATGCCAGCCATTAATCCTGCTTTGTTCTCCGTTTTATTTTGGGTCAGCTGAAGTGCTCACCAGTCTCCATTAAGAAATTACCTCCCACAGGGAACAGACACAGCAGATTTATAGTTTGCCTGCACTGTGCATGTCGTCTGTAGAAATTACAGGATCACTGGGAAGCAAAAGCGGTTGTTTAAGTGATTTCCTTATATTGGCAATGCCTTCATGTTCTCATAGTTACCTTTTTTCCAACCGGGTTTTACTCCATGGTAAAAGCAGACTGTCCACTGATTTGCTCATGAACTTGTCAAAGAAAGCATAGCCCACTCACTGAGGATTTGATGAGAGTGCTGTCCAACCCCACAGAGACTGAGCAGTGTGGTTCCTTGACACCTCCTGATCCTTCTTTTTGATAATGGAGATTAGCACTTGCAAGTCCAAGGTCAGGCCCCAGATCCATGCAACATTAGAGAGATGTGTCAACCCCAAACCCCCCCCCCACACACACCCAAATAACTCCCAACCACCTTCAGTACCCTCTCACTGATCTCGTCCCCCTGAATCTTTAGGTCATCTTTACTGTGGCATGTCAGGTCCAATCTTCAAACAGAGACGTCCAGGATCTCATAATCTCACAAGTACTGACAAAACAGTAGCTAGGTAGAAAAAGTTTACTGCTGGCTGCTTCCACCTTTGATCATAAGATCATGAGAAAATTGCATTGTAATTTAAAACAGGGTGAATGATTTCTCT
Organism: Pempheris klunzingeri; assembly: GCF_042242105.1. Classification (NCBI taxonomy): domain Eukaryota; kingdom Metazoa; phylum Chordata; class Actinopteri; order Acropomatiformes; family Pempheridae; genus Pempheris; species Pempheris klunzingeri. The sequence goes on along the minus strand of NC_092030.1, from coordinate 15,556,555 downwards.
CTACTAGGCCTCGCCCTAACAGAAACCTTTTCTTAATACATAAATCATACATACTGACATACCAACACATATTTATGGCATCACAACTTACTTTTACAAGTATAAGATAACATCCTAATAATGTCTGGGTTTATACGGTTGATTACAGGGACATATGCAGTGTTTGACTATCTTTCCTGTGAAATCCATTGGACCCAAACCTTGCTTACCCCTGTTTCATCATAGACACACTGTGATTGTGGTGTGCCACAGGTGTTGTTAATCTTGTTGACGTCTCGATTCCACCCAGCAAATTCAGCTACAGCATTTCTCTCACTGTGCTCTTTGTGTGCACTTAGAAAATATGTTTTCTTTGTCTTGTATTTCTGCTCCTGTCTTCGCCAGGACTCTTTTACGTTGTAACCCCCCTGCTGCTGTTGATTCCCTTAGCACAGGTGCAGCCGTGAACAGCAGTGAGAGCCTCCCTCCCTCCTCCTCCATAAACGACATCTCCTCCATGTCCACCGACCAGACCCTGGCCTCAGACACTGACAGCAGCCTGGAGACCTCTGCAGGACCCCTGGGGTGTTGCAGGTGACTAGCCGCCTGCCTGCGCAACCCCATGTTCTTCCGAAGGTGAAGAACCCAAGCGAAATGACCAACTGAAAACACACAAAAAAAGAGTAAAGATCAAAATGAATATATTAAGAACAAAAAATGAGCTATGGAAACACTGAATCTGAAATGATGAAATCTAAAGCCTGTGCATTGTCATTCAAAAACAGCAGTGGTATTTAAACTGAAGTAAATGAGCTGAGATATATGTTAATGATCCTCTAGTTGCTTTGCTTATATTACCCCACATATCTTATATATGGCATCCAAACAATGACCAAATGCTTGGACTTGCATCTCCTGTAAAGTGCATATTGGCTGGCTGCTGGTCTCTCGTTTCCTTACAAAAGCGTTTAAGCTCCAATCATTGTGGCAAGGTGGGCTGCCATTTTGCTCATCACCACTGTACAATATAAACTTCATTCTCCTTTTCCCCATTTCCCTAACCACCCTGATGTAATGACACTGCTGTATTATAACCTCTAGGCTTGGTCTTAGATACCCTCATCCCCACCTGACATGATCCCCAATGTAAGGTTGCCTGATTTGTGTGTTTTTATGTGATTATTCTGCAGGGATGTGTAGCCGCTCTCACCCAGAGTGGCGCCCCATGCGTTACTTGTAAATAATGTAATTCTGTACAGCTGAAGGGCACACAGAGTGGGACTGACGGCCAGTACACTGGGAGTTTTTTTTCTGACTAGCACACCTTGCCACATTACTGTTTTCCTCCTCAGTTGCCCCTGCCTATTGCTATAGTCCTGCATGATTAGATTTAAAACAATGCTAATCTCACTGTATGCTAAAATGAGTCTGTATAGAGACCTTTGTTAATATACGATGTAAACTAATTCAAATCCAGACATGGGGGGGTCTGGGGTCAGGATAAGTGTGTATGTGTGTGTGCGTGTGTGTGTGTGGGTGTGTGTGTGTTAACCACAGGCAAGCCATTAAGACATTAGTAAGTGTCAGGGCTGAGTCCGGGACGTAAAGGGTCAGTACACTCGGTAGAGTGAATTATTTTGATTGTGCTCAGACTTCTCAAGATTACCTTTAAGGAGTTTAAAAAGTCTGATTTGTGTGTAATGTCCCTTTTGTTTCTTCTGGCAGTGTATGATCGGTCCCCTCCGCCACCCCACAGGCTGGCCCACAGCCCTGCATGTCATTGTGTACCATTAACCCCTCATAGGCACAGGAGGTTGGTCTGTTTCACTGTGGTGATACCACAAGAAGACTATTCTTATTTAGTTGACAGAAACATGGAAGGCTTTTAGAAAGAGATACAAACTACACAGTAGATAGTTTAAAGGTGGGCGATGAGTGTTAACCTCGTAGCAATGTATCATTATGTTCTAAACTCATGTACATCATGCCACTACATAAGAACTCATGCCATGTTTTTGGTAATAAAAAGGAACTGGATAGAGGCAGCCCAACAATTTTGTTGACTACATTGTATCTTAGCTGGAAGATTTATTTATTGATTTATTTATTTTGATAGATGGAACCTAGATATGGCAAGTGCCTTTTGGAATGAAGCATTGCAAGTGCAGAAATTCTATTATTTTTTTCCTCTGCTTCTTCTTTTTCTGCCTTAAAACCATCTGAATCCCAAGCCACCAAATTTGGTGGAAACATTTAAGAAGGCCAGGTGTTGGCGCTTTAGGTTTTTTAGCCAGTGGCAGTGAAATTTTGTCATTTAAATTGAAATTCATTTGTGTGGATTGGAAGGCTTAAGACGTAGTCATGCTAGTTTTCACGCGGCATTGAAGGTTTTCTGCCATTTTTGATTTAATTTAACTTCTCCTTCAAACTGAAGCAGTCACCATAAAATACTGGGGTCAGATTTTGTCAAACTGAAACATTAGCACACACAATTATATGCATCGTTGGCATTGAGCTTTGCAAAGGCCTGGCAGCTGTAATGCACTTTTTCTCCATATGCCCTATATTCACTTTTTTTTTTTTCGTTTAAAAAAGAAGACGTTTGACAGGCTGGAATCAGGTACATACATCATTGCACTCAGAACTTAGGCCATCTGATATCCATCTGATTAAAAACAGTATATTTTCACTACTCACAACATTCTTTGCTTAATTGAGAACATGCAATAGTTATTTGCAGTTAAGGTGTTTTCTGTAGAATTAGATAACGTTCTCTCTAACTAGAAACCAAGTAGGTGATGTAGTAGTTGTTTATTTGTGTATATCTTATTTATACTTAATTAAAGAGGAATAAAGAAAGGAACTCCATTACTTTGGTTTCCACTGCCATATTTCATGTTCTCATACAGGTTTGGTCTGAAATAATTCTTGTTGCAGTAGCTCTGCTGGTGGATGGAAACACACTCTAGGAACTGTGAACTATGTTCATGTGAACAAAACAAACAGATTAGACCTCAATATATGTAGAGTTTGCATAATGAATTGGATTACCTGTGTCATGGTGTTTTATTACTTGACAGCCAGATAAGTGTAACATAAAACGATAAGATTTCTCAAGGATGCTCACGTTGACCCTTATTGAAACAAATGGGGGCATCAGTGTTTGAAACACCATTTACAGCAACGTCTATGAATATCACCTTATGTCCAACTTATGGAAACTGCATGGCTCGTATGCCCACAAGGTTAGAATAGAGGTCAATTCCAGTCATTATACGGTGTAAAGTTCATTAAGGAGATGCGGTGAGTGCACCGTCTAAGTGGCCATTTCACGTATTCGTTTGTGGACACTAATTTGACAGTGACTGTACATACAATGTCACGACCCCCCCCACACACACACACCAACCCAAAATGATATACATAACTTGAAATAGCTACTTTGTTAACACTCTCTCTGCCAGTGGCTTGTGTACAGTGAACCGCATACAGACTCACAGTACCTTCACAGAGCTAAGAGGGTAAGTGAGGGTGGCGTCTCCAGAATAAGCTACGGCTAGCTTGGCTTTCTGTTCAGGGTCTGGCCAGGGCAATCTTTCAAAACAGGGTGCAACTTTTGAAATGTTTTCAAAACTGTTCAGACGAATTTCTCACATAGGGGTCAAGTGTTTGAGTGGACTCCTACACCACAAATACTCACTGTACTGTTGCAGTTATTCTACAGGGGCATTTTTAACCATCCCGACTACATTTTTCTTTTCCGATCTTGTCATGTTGTGGTCACTGAGTACAAATATTGAAACATATTCTGTCTTTTTTTTTTTTTTTTTCTTTCTCTGAATGTGAACTTTTGCTATTTTATATAAGGCATCCCTCCAGACAATTCTGTCGTAATAAAAAGGTGCTTTTGGAAGTAGAGATGATACTAACACAGATACAGCTGGGTTGTCAGTACTGAATGTAGAAATGAATTGTTTCACTCACGTCATTGCTGCTCTGCTTCATCAGTGTGTGTGTGTGTGATTTCAAATTAACAAGCACTGAACACAAACTGTAAAGTTGAACTGTAAGATGTGGATCTGGCATCCGGATGGAGTATGTACATGTCTTTCAACAGGAGATCATGACTTTTGTAGGATTGCTTTTAAGAATGTTGATGGAGAGTCAGTACAGTCATGTGTTTTGGAAGTAGTTCATGTGTGTGTTCATGTTCAGTCACTTAGAATTAGAAACGTGTCAGCTACCAATCCTGCTTCTAATTTTTATCACGAGGGATTTCAAATGGTCTCTTGTGGATTCAGGATTAGTCAAATTCACGTGTGATTCACCCATAATACTATTGCCAATATGAAATACGTGTCACAAGTGAGGATACATCTTGTACTCAGCTGTGCCAACATAAAATCTTTGGACTCAGTACTTGTGATCCCCAGCTTCTCGATTTTTACATCTTTCTTTCAAGTCATATTGTAAATAATAACAATCCAACAATGCAATAAACACTTTATTGCACTTACACAGGGAGGCAAGCTACTGCAAGGGTCAGGTGATGCTAAAATGTTTAGAGTCTTTAATGTGGACTGAAATGTGGAACTCAATGATGAAACCCTGTATAGCTCATCTGAATCAGGTGATGTTGGTCTTGAGTTCTTTTACAATTCCTTCTCTCTTGTTTCTTTTACTCCGTGCTGTTTTATTGAATCATTCTTTTGACATTGTCAGGTTGGAAAAAAAAAAAATGAAAAAGAAATTGTATCTGTTTCACGCTGATCTCAAAAGCTTCAGGCTATAGCATTTCAAATAAAGTCAAAACAAATGCAAAAGAAAAAGAAAAAAAATTACTGAAAGCTGTTACTGTAAACACAACATTTTAAAGGAACTGTGTATGTAAAAATAGTATATGTATGTGATTGAAAATAAACAAAATCTTTGATCTTGGACTATGGTGTACCCTTTTTTCTTTTACCTGCAGTGATATGCAACTCAATACATCTGATTTTCAGGTGCCTACAGTGTTTGTTTCTGGCCTTCCAAACTATCACACCTACACAGACTCTGAAACAGTGTCAGGCCTTTCTGTTTCTGCTGGACGCATAATTTAAAGGCTGACATCCATTAGGAAGTTGTCAGGCAGAATGAGAAAAGAATTGTGTAGGATGAAAGCAAGCGCACTTATGGTTCCCACTTTAGTTTAATGCTAATGTTAGTGGTGGGCAGTATGATGATATATACTGTTACATGATATAAATTTGAGTACTGTCAGTGATTTTCCTCTTTTCTTTACTTACTATGGTAGCTACACCTTGTCTGGCTGTATATTAGGCAATTGGAGGCATGGTTGCAAGTCAAATTTCTTGCATCTGTGATTTAGTAATTGGTGTCCATATCCAATGATAGATTACATGTGGGACTAACCAAATTCTGTATCTTTTCCACATGTACTTGAATAAAGTTGCAATCTTAATGGCATTCAACAAGCAAATAACAGAGGGAAACTCACATGAAAATGCATTTTTATTCATATTAAGTCTTTTTTTTTTTTTTAAGTTCTTTTGTGTATCAAGTATCATGTCATGAAAATATTCCACTATCCCAGTCCTCCTCTCCCTCTTGCCCTGTGTCCATAATCTGCTCTTTTGTGTGGAATTCACAGAACGAGGTGCCACTGTCAGCTTGGCTTAAGCCTATTACTTCCCGGTGAAAGGTGCAAAATGAGAAGCGCAGGCTCCCCTCCCTCCTTCAGTTGTTCAGGCACTTTTTTCCCTCCTCCATGTGCACATTCCAGATGTCCTGCATTGACCAGCAGCAGGTTTAAATGGGACAGAGGAAGAGTAGCCAGTGGCAGGCCTGTGCACACTATAACTTCTTTTTACAGAAGTCTGGCTCAGGTCTGTACTCAGATGTGTCCTGTTTTGTACCCATTAGCAAATCCACATCATGTGTAGACGTTTGGTTTAAAGCTACATAAATACACTCACAAAGACTTCATCAATATGCAGTCACTTTACAGACATTCACTTATTCACTTATTCCCTCACGGACTCATGCACCATCATGTACACACCACTTACAACTGAATCTAGCAACCAGGCTATCAATATCCTTGGTGTTGGCACACTTGATGCTGTAACTTTTTCACAGTTGTGACCCACAAAAGCAATTCGGTGTTACTACTTTGTTTCTGTAGCTGGCTATTCTGTGCTAGGTTAGGATGAAAACCAATTGTGTCAGGTAGATGAATTGTCAGAAGACTACAGGAGAGTATTTATAACTGGCATCTCATATGCTCAGGTGCAGACTGGAGCTCCACTTGCAGAGAGTATTCGTAGAGCAACAGCTGCACATATGTTACTTGGGAGATTCCAATTTGTCGCGTGAAATTCTGAATTTGTGACAGACAGTTTTTATTTTATCTGGGCTTTATGCCAATGGCCCATCGTGCAAGTCTTGAAATGTATTTTTACAAGCTACATTCTTCAATCAGCATCAACTTAATACGTGCCATATCCATCTGAATATGCGTCAAACCACAGTGCAGACTAGCAAGTAGTGTCTACAATTATAAAATATTTACAGTACAGGCTCTTTTTTTTGGTCATTGGGTAAATGAAACAGCACAGAAGCACAGGCACATATACAGTATATTGTCCAATTTAAATGGTACACACATTGACTGACAGAACATTCAGTACCACCTTGCTGAGACTAGACAAACATGTAAGTGCAAGGACAAACCTTTAATATAAAATATCACACACATTGATAACTCTTGCTTAAATATCAGATAAACATTTAAGTATTACTTAATTTCTTTTTACATACATATGACACCGTAGTTTTCTGCATTGTTTCTCTCTATGTACACGAGCAGATACAGAATTACATGGAACGAATACGATTACGGTTTGGTTAGATTTTAAAAGTGAATTAAGATAGGGAGGAGTTTTGGCATGGTCTGTGTGTTTTCATATCCACGGTTGGTATTTTTACTCTTACTTTTTTTGCCGAATACAACCTTTTACTTTCCCTCATACGTGGCTCTAGGAGCTAAAGTAAAATAATAGTACTGTGTATCATCATAGACTATGATGCGCTGTGCCTTTACTCCATTTCCCTGTCAGATGAGTGGTTAGCACCACGGCTTCTGAGTAGGTTGGAGAGTGTCTGTGAGCTGTTTAAATAATGCTGTATTTACAGATAATGTCAGTCTGGCATCACTCCAGGTGATGTCTACATTTATACAGGTAGCTTGCAGTAGCCCTACACCTCCTATTTCTTAAATTAAAACATGCCATTAGCCTTTACAATGTAACTTCCAAATGTGCCTTCTAACACCAGCGGCCAAATCCTGTTTGGAACACTCGTAATGTTCACATCATATAATAAACCATTTCCAGTCTTCACTACATTTCAGCCTGCGTTCCCCGCCTTCCTTCACTGTATCCAGATGGTGTTGTTACGATCTGGTCGACGGGGGTCGGTGGCTGTGGTGTTGCCAGTCGCCGTGAGGTCACTAAACGTGGAGAAAAACTGCTCCATCTCCTTCTGCAGCATCTGATTCCGACGCTCTGCATCGTCCTTGGCGCGTTCAGCGTTGCGCAGCTTGATCTCCGCCATTGTGTACTTCTTCCTCTCCTGGTCCAGCTCCTCATGGAGGCTCACCATTTCCGTCTCCAGCTCCAGGTTACGCTGCTCCAAGCTGCAAAGGAGGTCGACACGGCGTTAGAGGAAGGGACAGCGTTCACTGAACAGGCAGTTATGACAAAACAAGTGGAAAACAATCTTTCATTTTTAACAAGCTTAATTTATTACATTTGATGGGACCCTACCTCTTTATTCTGGCTTCATACTCGGTCTTCTGCTTGTGCATCTCCTGTTTAAGACTGGCCACTAAACTGTGCAGAGCACTGTGACTGCCGGGTCCATTACCAACAGTGAAACCATCACTATTATCACTACTGCTGGTGCCCCGACTGCTCCTCCCTGCTCCATCTCCGCTCCCTTCTCTGTTGCTGTTTCTGCCCTCCCCCTCTCCTCCTCCAGCAGACGAGGGAGGCTCATTATCCTGTGCTGGCCCATCCAAGTCTTCATAGTGAACTCCGTAGAAGTCCTGCTCAGGGCAGGTAGTGGTGGAGGAGCGACAGGAAGTGGAGTTGTCAGGAAGGGAGATTTCACATGAGGAGGTGGACCACGTGGCGCTGTCTACGCTCTGCTTGTCCTCACAGCTGCTGTTCAGACACGTGCTGGTGATCTGGTTCTGCTGCTGCATGTTCTGATGGTTTAACTGGACATTGTCATACGTGGACAGACGATTCTGATTGGATGTGTGCTCCCCGTTGGAGCAGTCACGCGTTTTGCTGTTCTCACGTAACATGACGCTGCCATTGGGCACCCAAAGACCGTTGCGGCTGTTCAGACTCCCTGTGACCACGTCAGCGCCGGAAATGCCCAAGCGCATAACTCCAGTTCCGTTCCCTCCGCTGCTGCTTCCACTCGTCACACCACTGGTGCCCATTTTTGTCCCGGAGCCTTTGAGCGCCCCACTGCGTCGCATCGGTAAACTCCCACCTCCAGTCAAAGTCTGGCTTTTTTCTTGACTGGGGTCTGAAGAGGGCGAGGAGCTGAAGGAGCCGTTAGTAACAATCCCACTGCCTTTACTGAAAGCTGGGTTCTTTTTGACAGTCAGTGGTGGACTGCGGGTGATGTCAAAGCGTCCTATGACACCATTACGAGGGCTTGCTGATCGTGGGGAGCCACTGTTGTCTACATGCTGGCGGTGCGAAGGAGACTCAGGTGCTTCCCAAACACACTGCCGCACCACTTGCGTGTTGTTGTTCTCTGCGTTCTGAGACACTGTAATAATGGCGGAGGTAGTTGTGGAGCCTTGTCGCCGTTGCAGTTCGATGCTGTTGTTGTTGACAAGCTCGAGGGCCGTGGGGCTGTCTTCATCGTAAGGGAATAGCATATTGTGGCGGCCAATCAAAACGGCCATGAGCTGCTGGACCAGAACGGTACCTAACAACATGAGACCACACATCATTATCTTAACATTAAAACAAAATAGAGAGAACCAAACGTGCAAACATGACTAATATGAACACTGACCTTCCATAATAGCTACTGGATCCTCAACCTTCGGCCTCAAGATATTTGGCCCAAAGACTGTGGCCAAGTTTTGGACGCTCATTTTATTCACTCCTGAATATGACTGGACTTCATCTAGAAATCTAGCAAACAGGAAAATATCCACTTTTCACTGTTCATTAATACTCACAATTTGAAATATCATTGATTTTAACAGTTAATACCTGCAGATGTACTTGAGAAGGTTGTAGTTCACTGGAGGTAGACTTTCCACAAGCCTTCTTAACTCCTTCAATCCCTGCAGATGATGGACACTCATATCAAGAACTCACCAATTTACATGACAACTTAGGACCAATCACTGGCAATTTAAAGCACATTAAATATAAGAATTAAAGTGAACGAGGGAGAAAAAAAGCTTTATGCACAACATGTGCTACAGAGCTGGAGAAATGAGCAACTCCAAGATGAACATTATGAAGTAACGATCACACAGAAAGGTACAAGATTCAAACTGCCAACCTGCTGGCCAGCAGATTCGAAAGACATGCAGGTTAACTGGTGACTCTAAATAGCCTGTGGGTGTGGGTGTGAGCGTGAATGGTTGTCTGTCTCTATGTGTCGGCCCTGTTATTGACTGGCGACCTGTCCAGGGTGTACCCCTCCTCTTGTCCAGTGTCAGCTGGAACTGGCTCTAGCCCTCCCCCTGGGTGACAGGTTTATTACCTGTCATCTAAAAAAATGAGTACTGTATTATTCCCATCACTATGGTTTTTTGTTTTTTCTTACAAGAATATGATTTATATACTTTTCTGTGTTTATGCATCTTCAGTCACTAATGAAACTGAAGAGATCTCACAGCCTGGTAATCTGGCAAAGACAATGTTTTGGATTTTCTTTTTGGTTTTGGACACTGTGAGGAAGCAGAAGATTCTTCCTCTACTGTGAAGTGCACCTTATGGTGTGAGAGAAATGCAATTTAGATGTTAGAAGACAAGACACAGCAAAGTCACTGTGTGAGAAACAGCAGAGCAGAGCAGAGCATGGATGTCCAGGCAGCAAGAGACCAGCTTTAATACCACAGAACGGGACCTTGGATGGTTTATGTGAGAGCATTTCAGTTCTGATTTGTGCTGATGTATAAACTGAACTGAGGAAGTGTGTGAAAGGTCGATATAGGTTAAGAGAAACTCTTCAAGTACTCTTTCTTACCATTTCATCATCTTTGCTGAGGAGCTTGGCACAGGCCAGGAAGTCATCATACTTGTGGAAGGGGATGACGGGCTCCGGCAGCTCTCTGAGGTACAGCTTCAGGAGAGAGGCCACTGTATGCACATCTGTGTTACTGTAGAGAAAGACAAGAGAGTTGAGATAGTCATTTCTTTTGGATACGTGGCATGTAGACAAACATAGATCACAATGAATTCTCTTTCACAAGATGGAATCAGAAGGAAAAATACAATAAGTGATGAAAACACAGAAAGCGTCACTTAACAAAACATCACATATCAAATGTAGAATTTCAATGAGCGATCTGACATTTTGGGAAATACATTTATTCACATTTTGACATTGGTAATAAGGAAGAAGATTATTACCACTCTTGTCTGTCTGTTAAATATTAGCATAAGACAGCAGCCAGTTAGCTTAGCTTAGCACATAGACTGGAAACAGTGGAAAACACAACGCTATCTAATTAACACTTAATATTTTGCACAAGTTACTGCTCAAAGCTGTTTCTGGTCTTTGTGCTAAGCTAATTGGCATATTGGCATCTTGTGACATATTTAACAAATAGATTTGAGAGTGGCATTGAGCTTCTCATCTTACACTCTGCCAGAAAGCAAATAAGAGCTTTTCCAAAAATGTCGAACTTCTGCTTTAATGCCACATCAGAATACCCAACACTCAGGGGTTTCAGATGAGTTATTTGAGCTCACTAAAGCATGCAAACAGGATGTAGGCGATGGAAAGGCAGATAGGTAACAATAAAAGCAAGAGAGGGAACAACAACCACACCGGGGCAGCTAAGATGATCTGCCAAAAAGCAATAGGATTTCCACTGTTGGCTCTAATGAGCCAACGAGGGGCAGCTGGTGAGGCAGGTAGGAGGTTACAAAGGGCTAATGAGGGAATCAGCCTGGCTAAGAACAAAAAATAAGACACAGGTGGTGACAGTAGTCGTTGCCACTGACACAACATACGTTCTGTTACAGCAGAAGTAGGAGGTCAGAGATGTGTCATTGTGCAGCTGACATAAAGGTGGCGCTTCTCTACGAAGTGACAAGGCGATGATGTATAGACGGTCCTACCCAGGTTTAATTTATGGTCATCGGAGTAGGTGGCGGGTGTGGCGGATTGAGCGAAAGAGGGAGGAGGAGCGGAGGAGAAGATGTGGAGGTGGCATGTTCCATCACTCATGCATTTCATGAGTCATCTAATGAGTTATGGATGAAGGTTGTCACTTAAAAAATAAAAAAATAAAAAAACAGCGCTCAATCTCTCGGTACAGCCACCTACACACCACATAATATGAGGGCAGGGTAATTTAGCTGCCAGCTGATTTTTAAGATAATGGAGAGTTTGTACTGGTCTGTAGACACAGTATTGTGGAAACGGTGTGTTTGAATATGGATTTGAATTTCTTGCCTTCCTCCTTTTCTGGATAAATATAATTTTTTACTGTGTGGTGAGAGGATCAAGAGAGCAAGAAGGATGTCAATCAAGCACGGTCGCCCCAAACCCACGTCACATTTGGTCAAATCAAACAAGTGAAAATACCTGTGTGGGTCTGTATGATGTGATCAGTGCTGGCATTTAGTAATTATTTGTTCTTATGCTGATGCATTTATTAAAACTAAGACTTATTGAGAAGACAGACTTTAGTTTTAGCTACATTTAAGATTTGATTGACTAGTAATTTAGTGTCAGGTATCTACAACCTACAAAACAATGTCATTCTCTTTCTAACCTAACAAATGGGCCATTTTCTCTACAAAAAATTTGACCTGTAATGGCAAGAAATGCTCAGGTGGAGCTGATAACATTAATGACAGATCAGTTCCATGTGTCTTAGTCAGCAAGCAACACCATTAAATGGAATGAATTCATTATTAAACGGATTCATACTCTTCCTGCTATGACATCAAAGTGTCAAAGATATTAGCTCACCGTTTTGTACCGCAGTGTTTTACAATGCAACGCTGCACAAAAGAGGTAAAATAGGAATGAGAAGGAGCATAATACATTTGCAGATGATTTCCTTTACTTACATAAAATCCTTTATCTCCAATTTACCACATATTCCCCTCAGGGTGGTAAAGGCAAAACATCTATCACTATCTGCCAGGTAACCACAGCACAGGTGCTGTGTTCAAAAGGAAACCCTGGGATTTGTTCCAGGCGAACAGGAGCACCGGTGTGGCTCCAGAGGAGCAGAACTTGACCAATCAACAGTCTGAACGGATCACCTTCATGTCCAAATGCACGGAGGAAATCCAAGCACGCAGTGCACTCATGTGTTTCCTTACCAATCAAAAGAGGGTTTCTCTCCACAGTCGAAGGCATCCTGCAGCTCTTTGACCAGGTTGGCCTGTCCGGGTAGCCTGAATAGGCCCTCCTCCCGAAGGCCCCACTGCCGAATGAAATCCACACACTGCTCTACCAGCATAGGGGCGAGCTTGTTCCCAAACCGGCGTTCATACCGCACAGTTTCTTCCAACTTCTGACCAAAAATCCCTGAAACACAACAAAAAACGTAATGATTGTATGTGATAATTGGCAATACTACAAGAAATCAGCATTGGATGTTTTAGACCATTTTTGAATATTTGAGCTCCACATATCGAAGAAGCTGAGAACAATATCTAAGAGGTTTAATGCTTTTATCACAGATACATATAATTTGGTTCTTTCTTAACAGCTGAATTACTTATGGTATGATTCTAAAATTGACAAAGTTTAATTTATCCTTTGAAATATTAATATTCTTACACTATTGAACTTTCTCTACCAAACCGAAAGGCACATTTTTCAAAGCATTACAAAAAAAAAAAAAATTAGTCCAGCATCCGCAGCTTAAGGCACATCAAAGTGAGCAGTTAAATCGATTGGGAAAAAAATCTGTGATAACGCTGGCTAGGCAGTCCCAGCCAAAAATATGTACACCCACAAATCCTTAGTCTGATGATCAAATCTCTAACTTCCTGCTGAGCACCTCTCGCCTTTTGTCTGAGGCAGTCGCCATAGAAAAAAAAAAAAGACCGATTTCCATTTGCAGCCGTCTCATGTGGATGCAACACAAGAGGGGATTAAGGCAGCCTTCCTCAGAGATTTGGATCTGCATACTTTTCCGGTCTCCAGATACAGACAGAGCCTACTGACACACGTGCACACATGCGGTACGACAAGGTACCGTACGGTGACTGAAATTGACAGAGCTTACCAGGATACTTGTGCTTTCGATAGCGTTTGACACAGCAAATAGTTGCTTAAAAGTAGCTGGTTTTAATCGGAACACTGAACATCTGAACACACCCTGAAAATGCAGTTTAAAATCCGTATTATTGTACATGAGCAGTACATTAGAGGCTTATATCACCATATATACATATATACACATATATAATGATATATGGTTGCTTTTTCACTAATAATATCATGGCACATTATTATACTCACCTCTCTTGAAAATGACACAACTTGTTAGCTTCCGGAAGAATCGCTTATTAATAAATTTGTGATAGGACAACATACTAGAGGTGCAGAATTTGAAGTGCCTGCTCTCTAGCATTTTGAAAAAAGCAGCCTCAAGTTTTGCAGCTGTGACAGAAAGCAAGACAAAAAGAAAACAAATGAAAGTGATGTGTCAGTTTCATAGCAAGTCAGTCAAACTGTCTTCATTTTCATCTCTCAGAAAATGTTTTTTAATCATCTTCCATTGGAGCGAAGGCTGCTCAGAAGTTCACAGTGGAGTCTTGTGTTCTTTTCTCTCTCCTCTGGGTTTGTCGCTTTAAGGGACTTTCCCACTTCAATCTTCACAGCAGACAAAAGACAAAACAGTAAACAGTCACAAATTCCTGAGTAATATTTGTAGCTGTGCATCCATTTTCCAAATTGTAGACAGATCAGAGTGAAATATAGATCAAGTCAAGCTCCGCCGGAGTTAAAAATGATGAATATCCACATGTGTTGTAAACAGCATCAGAGAACAAATGAGAAAAAGTGACTGGATGAAATTGAGGTCATCCCTCCAGACTTTCTGGTCATGAGTGTAGGAATATTTTTTCCCGGGGGTCACATGTAACTGTGTGCGTGGAACGGCTTATGAGGAGTGTGAGCAAGTGTTTATATGTATGTTTGCTGTTCCCACTGGACTGGGTAAAAGCACAAGCACATAAGGTGACACCTCTGCTCTGCGAGCACTCAGCAGGTTGCTTCAACACTCAGAAGTTCTGTCAGCTACACGGAATGACTGCTGCACACACACACACACACACACACACACACACACACACACACACGCACGCACACACACACACTTGTCCTTGTGTCTTTGTGGGGACCCTAATTGACAAACTGCATTTCCCAAACCTTTACCCTAAACTAACCTCAACCTAATTCTAACCTTATCTTAAAACAAAGTCAAAGTCCTTGAAACTTTTTGTCCTTTGAAACTGTGAGAACTGGCCATGTCCTCGCTTCCCAAAAATATCCAGACTGTTGGTTACACAGTGGCACACAGTGATAGAAGTCTAGACACAACACATGAAGATGTTTCCCTCTCCGGGCTTCCTATCTCCCCTTTTCCTTATCTTTTATTCTTCTTCCGTGGTGGAGGAATGTTCCTATAATGTGAGCTAAATGCTAATCCTATGCATTCATATAGGCATACAGAGAACAGCTTGCCAGTGTACAAATGATATACTCAGCCAAACAAATCTGATACTGCATGTCTCAAGCACAAATAATATTATCAATGAGTTTCTTTATACAATAGTCAAACATTAAATCGTGCAAACTCAAGCTGGCCTAAACCCCCGCCCTCTCAAAAGGCTCACAGCATATTGTATCACTGCTATTTCACATGTAGTAGAACAGATACTGGATTGTATTTTGTGTTACAATCAATAGTTAAACCAACATGTGAAGTCATTGCACATGAAATGTAACACAAAATATGACTTGAGAATCCAATAGTGCAGACGGATGTTATTCAAGGAAAATAACTCTGATGACTTTACCAGAACATGTTATATTCATGTGAAGCCAAAGTAAGGCTTAAAGGCTGAGGGTGTTTAAAAATTTGCATAATTTTATCAAAACATGTTTATAAATGGCTACTGTATATGGAGCCTCTCAGACTTATCTTCATACTCAGAAAATATCATTGTAAATGTTAAAAGTCTTAAACTACAGACTATAAGCTATAGACTACATGGCAAACATGGAAAACCTAAATATATACAGTAATACATACATATTACTAAATAGCACTAATCCAACAGCAACAACAGTTACAACCGTTGAAATTAAAAATGCAAACTCTTTCCCAAATGACAAATAAACAGATGGTAATTACCATGAAATAAATCCCCGAAGATCCAGATGGAGAGGCCACAGCTGCACATTTCTCAAAAGTCTGACGTCGAGCCCTCTCTTGTCCAAGTGTTTGTTCAAGCTGCCCACTAATTAATTCAACATCATAGCAAGTGTTCAGCACAACATGACAGCAAACCATCAGGGGCTCCAAGATCTTCTGTGGGTCAGACACAGGGCTTCCTTTTCGGGAGCTCCCTCTCTGTCTGTCATTCTCTGAACAGAATTTTCAATCACACTTCAGGGACACTGACCAGCCAATCAGGGCTCAGTTCGTCTATGCTGCTTCTGCAAAATGTTAAAGCCTGGAATATGTGCGTATGTGTGCTCTGTATATATATGTGTGTGTGTGTGTGTGTGAGAAAGCCCGGCTCTGCTCCAACTTGGAGCCACCTTTCTTGTGGCATCTTTGACAAATGGCTCGTCCTTTTGAAGAGCAGTCAACTGCAATAGACATCAAACTCCCTGCACTGAAAACAGAGGGGCCAGCTCAGCCTCATCTATTCACTGTGTCACCGAGAGCTGCCTGAACTGCCTGTCCCGTTACAAACGCCGCACTTGTGCTCTGCTCATGCACAATGTAGGCCAATGTCTGCCAGTAAAGTCAATAACAAGCCATAGCGGCGCAGCAGGAGACTCAGTAATCAGGACACTGATCTCACCAAAGTCAGAGACAACTTCATGCGAACATTTACATCATGCACTTCAGATATGAATAACAATTATTTGGCAAAAAAGCAACTGTTCCTAATAGCCCTGGGTTCCAAAAAAAGTCTGTAATACGTTATCACAGTATTACAGAATGATAATAGTAATACAATAACAACAAGTGATAGATGCATATTTAGTTGGCATCTTGGCAATTAATGCAGTATTGTGCCTGGAAATTACTGTTAAGTCTTATTACGCACCGCCAAACACATTTGGGTTACACCATTATCACTGTGCAAAAGGAAAGGAACGTTTTTTGTGCTGTCAATGTTTAGTCAACCACTGTTTCTACACATAAGTGATGCGTTTTGCCGTTCTGCCCAGGATCCGAGCACACAGTTCGCTCACAGATCCTCCGCACTGCTACTGTCAACTTTAAAATCCATTCACATCAACGACAAGTTAACTACACAAATTTCATTTACATCAACAAGTTAACAACTCAACTGACCTCCACCAAAAGGTGCCCAGATGACCCTGCGGATCGTCTTCACCCAATCCTCCATGTCATTCTGGGTGCTGGCCATAAGAAGGTAGGTCTCATGGTTGGCTGTCATCCGCTCTCTGTCTCCCCCTGTTCAAATGAAAGAGACAGAAACATAGATTAACATCCTGGTAGACCAACATCATAGACCAACATCCCGATGGTACCCAAAGTCTCTCAAGTCTCCAGAGAAGCTTTCCCCCTTCAGCATATGAATGTGAAAACATCCTTCTAGTATCTGAACACCTGACCATGTAATATTCCGCATAGTGAAGCTCAATTTAATCAAATATTGATTTTTTTTTATTTTCTCTGTAAATTTAGTAACTTTGGACACACACAGTAATAAATAAAAAAAAAAAGAGATGCTTATATGTCCGGGCAGAAGTGTGTGTTCCATTAGAGGCAGGCTCGGTTAACCTGATTCGGCCTCTGGATTATGGCCACAGGCACTCTGCTGTCATGTGATACCGGACAGATTGGAGTGGAGGGTCTGAACCTGTTTCACATAGCAAATCCGGTTGAAATGATTACTATGACAACGGAGTCATTTGCATCGCTCCACTTTAAAACAAATCATATAATTTCATGGTAGGTATGCACCTGGTCTATTATAAGAAGAGGTGCTTTATTAAGAGACAAATGGCAATGCCAAACAAAGGTTGAATTATTCATGACTTTGACCGCCAGGGATTCTGCCCCATTGATTGTGTCACAGGATGAGATCGGATGAGAGTGTTGCATACAAAAAGTATTTATAGACTGCTACAACACAACATGACAGGCTAAGGGATCAGATTTACAAATACAAAGTCCTAATGACCTGAAATTAAGCAAAAATTGATATTTTTCTATGAGATACTAGGGTTACCAATGGACGTGCAAGAGAATTTTCAGTGAAAACCATAAGTCTGCTACGAAAATGAAACCTGCAATGCTCACAGTATCTTTCTTTTTCAGATGAGTTCTCAGAGTACTTCTTTTGTATATCTCAATATGTATGCAGTTTGTATAGGTAACTATTCATTAGGAAATAAATAATTTTGATAATTACACCAACAAATTATAATGATTCCTCAACAATTTGTATGTTCTCATCTAAAATCATAATAATATCAACACTCTTTCATTATAAATCTAAGAAAGTGGGCTATTGGTCTACTGCAGTGCTGAACTTGCTCTTACTTATTTGTTTAAAAAGGGATACACTCCCAATTTTGGATGATATCTTGCTCTTGCTCCCACGTGGTTTGAATGAACCTTCTGTAAGTCACTTTGGACAAAAGCGTCTGCCAAATGAATGTAATGTAATCGGATCTCCCTAAAACATCTTTGCCGTAGCTAACTGTCAGTAAGCCTGCACTTTTGTAGGTATGGGCTTAAGGATGTCAACACTGTAATCTGGCTAAGCAGTATGAAGGATTGGGCCCTGGACAGCTGTATTTGGAGCCAAACTTTGACAGTTTGAGATTGATGCTCCCTGTCAGTCTTGATGAGATCTCATTAGCAGGGAGCAGATGCCAGTGTTTGCCCTGCGTGACACTCTACATGTTCACAGTGTCTATCCACTATAAGCTCCCTTTACAAACAGGCAGTGAAAACTTATAATAATGATAATGCAGAACCTACAGGAGATGTAACCAGTATGTCTGAAAAGTGAGGAATACTCTTAGAATCATAAAAGTTGCTGTGTCTTAATCTCGGCTTTTACTTTATTTCCCAACTCAATAAATAAATCAATGTTACAACCACTGAAGTGAAATCGATTAATTGATCAACAGACAGTTAAACAGCGACATTTTCCAGGGAAAAATGCCAAAAATATATCTGGTTTCATCTTTTCAGATGTGAGGATTTGTTGCTGGTATTATGTCTCTCATTATTGTATCATTGAATTGTACAACACAAAGCAGGTGATGAGGATGTAATCTTGGGAACTTTTTTTAGCATTTCATGGAATTGACAAACCAGATTCAGTCAATCATGAGTCGCAGCTTTAAATAATACAGTAAAGACAGAATGTATGGCATCCATCTGTGCATCTTTAAAAACTAATCAACACAAACACATCCATTATGAACTTCAAAATCAGCACTTCATGTTAACATCGGTTTCAAGATAACAATATTTGTCCCGTTTGAAAGGTCCCAGTTTACACACTATTGCAAAAAGCAGAGGAATGTTGCTGAGATGATTCCAAATATCATTGCTGCCAGTACAGTTCATGCATAACGGCCTGGTGTAACCATGAGGATGCCTGATTAAGACCAGCACCCACCAACACTCACACTGAAGTTATGACCCATGTTGTGATCTGGTCCAGGCATCAAGCTTTTCCTCTTAACAGTAGGCTACAGCACTCTGCTCCTGATCCAGTGATTAGTCGCCGCCCGCTATTGACTTGCCCCCTGAGTTCCCATTAATTACTCCTCACATGGAGTACACACAATTGATCAACTGTCAATCACGCCCCCATCTTTTGACACGCAAAGCCACATTTGCGTTTAAGCTGCATTAAACTCCTGAAATCATCTCTGATCGGTTGCTGTTAGTCCATTCATGACCGAAACACAAACAAAGAGGCAGCTCCAGCTCACCTCCACCTCGCAGCGATCACGTCTAGGATGGAATTTCATCTTTCGCTCCGTCAGAGGTGTCACAAGTCAACAAAACAACCCGACGCGCCGGCCGGTAAATGTGCGGCTCACTTACATTCGCACATGTGTGAGGTTCCTCAGCCGGTGGAAGCTCCGCCGCTCCAAAACACTCCGTTTGCGAGACTCACGGTTAGATTATTATGTCCTTCGTGTACCAAACTCCTCAGAGACCGAGAGCAAATGGATTTAATTCAGAGAGAGAGAGAGAGAGAGAGAGAGAGAGGGAGAGAGAGAGACTATCGATGTGTTCCTGGGTCCGCTGTGTGATAGTGAGACCATGTGAGACTACCAGGGCCGTGCAAAGCTTTTTTTAGGGTTAAAATCAAACACCTAAACACCTTTGAATGGCCCACAAATGTATAGTTTTTTAAAGGCTAAATCATTTCCTGAAAGACCTGGGCACTGTTTTTGTTCGCCAAAGCTTCCTAAAGTGGGAATAAATTGTTGCTTTTATTGCGGACTATTATCAGCTGTAGATGACTGACTTTTAAAAATTGACTTTGCAAGTGTGCAAATGTGCAGAATAGCTAACGATTACAAATAAACACATTGGACAAAGTCAAATTAACGGTTTAGCACACTTACAGTTTCCTTTACTGTAGAACGTGCACATCTGTATGAAATTATACAAACACAACATTGAACCAATTAAGAGTATGACAATCAAAGACCCCAAAAAGAGTATGCAAAAAAAAGTTTAATTGAACAGCTAAAGATCAATTATCAAATATAAAAAAGACATACTACCTGTAGCTCTTGTTAGAAAGAGATGTGAAGTGCAAATCAATTAAGGGAACATTCTGCCTATTTAGCTGTAACTGACATCTCAGGTTACCATGTCACAGCAGGTGCAGGCTATTTTTGCAGAAATTTATGTGTGGGGAAAACACACTTTGTGATTTGTGATTTGTAAAATTAGACATGCTTGTCAAACCCTGTACAGACAATAATCTAATACAAACAGCCTTTTTTTAGCTTTAAAAACAAGACAAAATCTGCCTCTGCAGTGAGTCACCATATAGAATAAGAGCATTGATGCACCAAAAACATCAAGAACACTGTTTAGAAAGCTCATTTATGTACACTTTTGATCAAAAAATCATATTACTCAACTCCAAGTGTTGATCACTGAAATGAGATCAGATGGATTCCACAGTGGCCAATTTGGCATGCAAAAGTTTCTCTGTCGCAAGTGTATCCACCATGAGAGTATGTGTGCATTGGATGTCATGCAAAGTAATTGTGATTCCCTGGTGCTAAGATGAGTGCTTTTGTCCATATTTGAATCAATCAACCCTTAAGGTAGAGGCTCTGTTTCCATGACTTGCATGGAAAGACAGTATTTCCTGTTGGAAATAACAGTTGTGAAGCTGTTAAACAAGCGTGTAACAGGATTATACAGCATACCATTGCTATTACAACATACTCCTGTTCCCCCGGTCGTTTCCTGTTGATGCTCAACTTTCTTCCACAGTGGCTGAATTGACCACATGGTTTAAAAAGAAGGGAAATATGTCAAACTTATCTAACATATGGACAAAACTTGTATTACAAAACCTGTGAGAGACACCTGTATTTGTATTAGTGCAAGTGCTAATCTTATACATCCATTCCATTTACTATCTAAAACATCATGTTTCTGAGTTCAGAATATGATAATACAATTCACAACAAAACAATACCTGCTGTCTTTGTGTGCATATCCAGACAGTTTCTTCTACTGTCTGGCAAATATGTGTCCATCTTTCAACCTAAATCTTTGCCTTGTGTTTGTGACTAACAGCAACGGGGTTTATATGAAATACAGGCTCGAATCCACCAGCTGTAATGGCTGAGTCATCCCTTTGTGAATGACATAGGTGCTGTAAACTCCTCCAGGCATGAATGAATAATCCAGTTGCATACTTGGCAAAGATGCTTTGTTGTAAGTGTTATTTATTTTCTATGGGGCCTCATTTTAGCCAAGTGCAATTATAATCTTTTGGTGCACACCGGGCTCTTAGTTTGGAGACTCATGGTAAGATCACTCACAACCACACATCATTCCCAGATAACTCAGCATTGTCTCCTTACCTCAGACAGATAACGGTCAATCATTGACTCCTGGTTAAAGCCACCATCAGATAGAAAGATAAAAAACTTAAGCCACATCAACAAACACAAATATCAACTCTCTCATCTCTAGACTGCAACTTTCACAAGATATTAGCCAATAAAGCATTGGCTGCAGAGAGATAACAAATCATTTGGCTAAAATATCCACTTGTTGCCTTTAGGTAAATTCTCCTTATCTGTCCACTAAATAAAAAGACTGGGGGCTCCTCTTTGACAGATTCATTGCTGGCTGTGGTTAAGCTGCCTGCAGGTATTATTCTCAAACACAAAATTCCCAGACTGCTAGTGGAGTGACTGGCACTGTTTCTCTGAGAAAAAGAAAAAACCTTCAATCATTGCTTCTCAAATGGGACCAATCCAGGCAGGAGTTCCCTGCCAGAGACAGTCGAGGATTACTTATAGCGCAACTGTATCTGAAGAGACAACCGTGACAGCTGTCGCAAGGCGCCTGATTTACTACGCTTCTGTACACTGCTCCAAAGTTTTACAAACTCAGCGGTGAGCAATTGTCAGCTTTAAAGAGGAAAGACTGGTACTTCAGAGGATAGCTTGTGTGCACACAGACCAAGAATCCGTATTCACCTTGAGACTTTTTCCTCATGAAAACAGCTCAGGAAATGCCACACCCTTTCTCTTTTCTATTGTAATTCCACTGATAATATTCTCCATAGAGGAGCACCAACCAAAACTTCACACAGGATTCTACTCTTTAAGCGCATCATACTACAGCAATAGCCACAGACAGTTGGTTTAAACAATCAAAACTGTATACAGCACTACACAGGTGAGACTAAAATATGTAAATGAACCATCTGTGTCGTATTTTATGACATAAAACCTTTTAATAACACACTTTTGAGTAACAGTGTATCAGTGTAACAGATCACTTACAAAATGTCATCATATTCACTTATCTCTAACTTTTCCTTTATTCATAGTTGCACTCTGTGTGTGTCATAATTACCATCTGTGCTGGGTTGAGTGCGAACAGCTAACAACTGTTCATTCCAGTTCTGACCACTGGTCTTAATAAGTGGCTGAACCCAGCTGCAGAGTAGTCTTTAACTAATGGCTCAAAACAGGTGGGAGACAACAAAGGATCCCACTGTGCTGTAATTGCTCACAAATACCTGGAGCCCCGATACACTTCACGCTGTCCTGTACCTCTGTAAGTCCTGTAAAACAACACGCAGTGTGTCCATTCAGCAACACAAGGAGTGCTGCGTCAGATGGCAGAATCACAGAATTAAAATTCGGCTTACTAGACTCTTGTATTTTTACTAAAAGGAATATTTGGGAAATAGATTTGTTCTCTTTACTGCTACAAGTTTCATGGGAAGATTGATACCGCTCTAATATCTGCCCGTTAAGTAGGAAACTACAGCCAATAGATGTTTAGCATAACGTTCACTTAGCACAAAGACTAACAGGGAACCCCTGTGAAACTACAAGTTGTTGATTATACACCTCTGCCTTTGTACAGATTTAACACACACACTGTTAAAAATTATACTTTGGGGATGCTGTTAGGCTGATTTTTTCACCTTTGGACAGAGCTAAGCTAGCTGTTTCCGCCTGCCTTTCCAATCTAGAAAACAAACAAACAGATATGAAAATGATATCCAGATTGAAAGATTGAAAAATGTAAAACTATGTGGTCATTTAAAAAATAAACCAATGCCCTGTTGATGAAATGATCTATGTACAATAGAAGTATACAACAGAATAAACACCAGAATCCCTTAAAAATATGGTGTCTCCCTACCTTTAAAGCAGTCTGGCAGTCCAGCAGTGTGACAAATTCACAAAAACCTTATGCACACCGCATTGCAAGAGACTAACAATAAATAATGGTCGGTTTGTTTTAATTAATGCATTTAACCACGTGTGATTAAGTGTTAAAAACGACCTAAATATTCTGTATGCTCAAAAGTGGAATACATTTTGTGAGGGACTTGTTGTGAAAATGTTAAGTTCTTCCAGACTTCCATTGTGCTGCTTGCCAAGTGGAGGAAGCAGCTGCACAAAACAATGCAGACACTCTAACTACCTTGTTACTAGCTTTAAATGACAAAAATATGCCATAATTCTCCTTGTGTGTGTGTGTGTGTATTCAGTGGGAGATTAAATGAATAAATCTCTTCTCTTCTCTCTTGTCTGCAAGAGTTGTTGTTTGCATGCAAGCAGGGGCAAGTTGAGATTCAATATTGTGTCTAATGATAGTCTTCTCAGAAGTCCACACATCATAAATACCTCCAGCAGAACAGGAAGTCACTTGCAGAGCAACAAGCCAACTACAATGCAGTACAATGTTTGTTCATTGATACGGAGTGATGATGAGAATTAAAATTGGAGGACAAAAATGACCACTACTTAAACTACAGCTGAGGCCACCCTTACATGGAGTTTCATTCATGAGTGATATCACCTCCAGATGATTTAATCCCTCTACAAAGTACAGCTGCTACAACAAAGAGGTCTGTCGTAGAGACGTCAGTGTGCATTTGGAGAAATACATCCTTTGTCTTACAGTAGAGAGATAGTGCTCACCAACAGTGCTGTCAACAGGCTCAAAAAATGATTGTTACCTTGATGTGAGGATAGCAAATCAGATAATCCATACTGTGGTAAATTATGAATCGCCTGACAAACCATCTCCATGTCTCCTCCAGAAAAGAAGCTCCCTGAAGGTGTTACACAGCTCAGGCTGCCTGGGTTAACTTGAGGACGGGAGTTCCTGACTGAGGAGCTGCTCTGCCAGTTTTTGGCCAGGCTCAGAATGAGTGAGTGAGCACAGCTGAGAGGGTGTGAAAGAGAAAGGAAAGAAGGGGAGGGAGGTGAGGTTTGAAGAGGGGGATGGGGAGCACACACACACACATATGCACATACTTCTCTTAAAACAATAGGCAAATCTCTCTGAAGACTTGGCTTTAAAAAGGCCATTGATTTGACACAGGGCATGACCTCATGAGTAAACATGAGATGTCCCATTCACACTGCCATGCTTTGTTAGCATCCTCAACCACAAGCTGTTTCGAGCATAATGATGTAATAATATTGACTTTTTGCAAGTAGAATCAAATAAGCCTAAATAGGCATTAATAGACAATACTGAGTGTATATACAACATTGTGGATCAATAAATGTAACTAATTCATTTAAACTGTCATCAGATTACGTAGACTTTATTGTGAAATGAATGCAGACAAAGTTAAAGTAATTACAACATTGCTAAACTAGCCACTGCTACATAGCACACCCAAACGAAAAGAAATAGCTATCTAAAAATTGTGATTGTTGATCAAAACAACAACTATGAAGTAGGATGAGCATTTTCCTTCCAAGAAAACAAATACATTTCCTTTTAAAATAAGACACATAATTACTATTCCTCATTTTCTGTTTATCTAGAATTGCAGTAATTTAATAAGCACAAATGCCAAATTGGTGCTGGTTGCAGCCTCTCAAATGTGAGGATTTGCTTCTACTTTCCCTGTTTTATATCGTTGGAAATGTAATGTTTTGGGGTTTTGGCTTTTGAGTGTTGGCCGGACTAAACAAACTTTAGACTTTAGATGGTGACAATGCTTTTTACACAGTTTTTTGACACTTTATATACTAAATTGTGTACATGGTACATTATACTGAGATTAATTGGCAATTAAAATATTTCAGATAATAATGATAATGATTAAAAAAAAAAAAAAACTAAACTCTCATCACAGCTTGTACTTTTATCATGCCGGTGTAAAAGCTCCACTCTCTGCAGCTTCATCTTCCCATGTATCTATAATGGGTGTCTTATGTCACCTGACCCCCGGTAAAGTATCGATGGCTAATTCTCTTCCTGGTGTCACGATGGTCCTTGCCTGCCAATCACATCATCTAAGGGCAACATTAGCCATTAGTCCCCAAAGACATTGTCTGGTGGAGAACACAGACTCCACAGAGTTACTGCGGCTATCCATTACCATCTGATGCTGAATGGGTAATAAAGTGAATGGGGAGGTCAAAGGGGACGAGGGCTCCTCTGTCCCTCTACAGGCGCCCACGGGGGAAAAGGTAATCATGGCACCAAAAAAATGGAGAGTATTCTGTATTCTTTAGTGTTGGAAGGCAAACAAAATATTCGGACTACTTGGGTATTGAAGCCCCAATAAAGTAGGAAGTCATTCACATGTTTGGGTCCAAAAATCTATTTCAAGGCATTTCCTTGGATGAAAAGAAATGATTCAGTCATTACACATTCACTGTCCGACATTCACTTCATACCACTCAACAGAGTGGTATGAAGTGAGCACAGTTTTAATGAGTTGTCATGAGGACAGTCAGGGAAGCAATGGGTCAGTCCGTTCAGGGAGGTCACAGGGCTGTCAAAAAGCCAAGTGTCTCTGTTCTGATTTCATGCCAACTAAATAAAGAGCTATGTCTGTATGTCCTGCCAAGGCTGCTGTAAATATACTATTATGTAAGGGGAATCGATTTCAACTTTAGCAGAAGGAAACATAGCTCAGGCTTTAAGTCCAGAGCTTGTGTTGGAGCATAAATTGATGTGATAATTAAGACTAATAAGCTAATACAGAGGCCCATTTTGAGAGATCATACTTTTTGGATGTTTTAGTCCATTTAATACAATCACAGCAACATTTCATTTTTCTTTACAGTTTATATGATATATTTGATGCTCTATTTTTAACAAATTTTACTTTTCCAAAAGTTGTGGAGTGGCAGCGCTTGGGGCTGGACACTCTAAACTGTGTTTTGCCTCGGAAAATGGCTCTAAGGAGTGTAAAGTCTATGTTATTTAGAGTAAATATACACCATGAGTCTCTTATTTTGTTTGTGTTTGTGTTCTGTGTTTTAAAGTGTTTTAAGTCAAAACTGACAATTGTAAATATAAATCAAAATGACATTCATGAAAACTCTCAGCCACTGGTATGAAACCACAAGCATTCTGTTCAACCTGTTTATTTCAGTGGTGACTTGTAAGTATAACGTGAGATAAATTCTAGACTAATTCCAAACATCTTTCAAATATGTATGACAACACTTCTGAGGTTTGTTAAGATAGCAAAATCCTTACGAGTGAACCATGTAGGCCACTGACAGCTTCAGTGACTACTGACTGGGGGATTAATATCCCATTAAAACGTTAGGAGTGTTGAGGTTTGGTGAGGGCTGGCAGCTGTTGTCACTTGAACGCTTGCACGCAATGCTTGGAGGCTGAAACATTACATCAGTGAAACAAGCGGACTGATACTTCAGAGGAAGCTTCTGGAAAGGTGCAGTACATACAGATCCAAGAGAAAAACCTCAAGCGGCTGTAATGTCAACCCGACACCAGTTTTTAAATGCACTTTTAGCCTGCTATCATCACCACATTGACAATTCACATTTCATGTACAGCCAGACACTCACAATTTTACTCTCTGTTTGACAGGATGCCTGCTTCTATTTTCATCCCTGTACTGTCTGCGTGAAACATGCAGGCATCCTCACGGTTATGTAAACATATCTCACTATGACAGATCTCCAATTCAACCAGTGTATATCATGCACTCATGGCCGTGAGACTGTAAATCTGTATGGTGTGCATGCCAGGAATCCATACTTGGTGTGCATTCTGTGACCCAAAACAAATGATCTCCCACGATGTTTGTCCAATATCCACATTTGCTTGGATTTAGATACAGGATGCTGTCCATGCTAAGCCTCATATACACACACAGAGACACATCATCATTCATCTTATTTGCTAAGATAAAGGCAATAATAAACATCCAGTAGCAATTATCTTGGAAGGAATACATGTAGACGAACACTCTGGCACTTGGAGAAGGGAATGAGCCTACCTTTATCCACACCAGATAATGAAACAAGGAGTGGACTTGACAAAGTGCCTGTTGCTCTGCTCTCTAATTCCTTCTAATAGCACCTTGCAGCACTGATGAAGGCCTCAGGGCAGATGCACACCTGCACTCCCCACAGCCAAAATTGGTAGGTTGAGTCAGCCTAGCCCTTGGGAAAGCCCTTTGAACTTTTCAGACAGGGTTAGAAACCTGACTTTTGGCCGGATGCCTGAGCAACTTATGCTCTCTTTCCCCATGGGAACCAAACAGAGGTAGCAGCAAAGTGTGTGAAAATGAGATAGAAATAGCTTGAGTCTGGGTTTAGGGGTGTAAGCTTTGGATGTGCCATTGGTGAAGACCGTTGACCAGAGCGATGCAGCTTAAATGTGAAAACATAAAAATCCTGACAGCTGGGTCTGAAGAAAAATGCTTCTCGTGATTTTCATTCACTTGAAGTAATCTCATTATAAAATGAATTCACTCTGGTTATGTGTCATAGAAGCATTAATCAACATTTTCATTTTCCAGATTGCTTTAGAAGATTGAAGGGTCTGCCAGTGAGGTGAACATTATTGTGATAGAAAGTACAGATAAATGTGACATTCATCAGTCATCACTCTGCATGAGCCTTTCCAACGCTTCATATTTCTGTTAAGTGATTGATGAGGTTTAACATGGGAACATGAGTGGCAAATGTCTCTCCAGAAGCATCTCTGTCACTGTGTATTAAACTGATGCCCTCGTCTGTCTGCACCAGTTATTTTCGATGCGTGTGCATACATTTATGTGTGATGGCCAAACTCAGGGGCATGCACCATAAAACTTCCTGTTGACTTGCTGCCCAATTATTTGGACAGCCAATGGACAGTGTCCATCAGCTTCGGCAAGATAAGCGTGTTTTCATTTTGGCCATCGCAGCAGTCCTGTCTGCGTTGCCGCTCCACATCCTCGTTGTTTTCTCTGACAAAGCTGGCCAAAGCACTGCCGGCCTGAGAGGGCTGCAGTGCAGGGGGGGGGGGGATGCAAGCAAGCAGGGTCAAAGAAAAAGACTGGTGGTGATCTAAGTGGAGGGATGCGGAAATGCTGACGATGAGGTTGGCTTTTTGTGTGTTCGAGTGTGCTTTGCTGAACTTTTGCTGATGTTGTCAGCTCTCTAGGTTCAAATCTGTGTTCTAAATAATATATAAGCTATACCACACATTCATGTAGCGTTATTTATTAAAATCTGTGTGCAGTTACTGTGCAGTATTACATTGATTCACAGGATTTTAGAGAGATCACTGTATGTACTGTTAATGCTCAATTAATCAATCATTTGGCAGCGGTGAACTGTAACTAAGTTCATTTACTCAACTTCTGTGCTGAAATACAAATTCAAAGTACTTGTACCCTCTTTTAGTATTTCCATTTTATGCAGATTTGTACTTCTACTCCATTACATTTCAGAGCGATACAATAGGAAGGTGAAGCAGATTGCGGATGGGATCTGGCTTATGACTGATACATTGACACATTCAATGTATGTTTAGCCTATCAAATTTCAAATGAATATCCACATTAGTTCATTTATGAAGTTTTGTTTCATACTTTCACCAAATGTGTTTTTCATTTTGTTTTATTTCAGTTCAACACCTCAAACATATGAAACACCTACCTTCTTCTCTTCTCTTTTCAAATCACTTCCATCAACAGTTCTTGAATTCTCATTTCTGCCATAACCTCCCCTACTTATACAGCATTTCTTCCGCCTGCTCTGTCTCCCATCTGTTGCTTCATATTTTTGCACGAGAACAGTCTCACCAGGATGGATTTACAAGCAGACTGGGGGCCATGGATTCAGGAGTGTGTGTTCTATTATCTGCCTCAAGCAGCCAAGCAAAGTGAAATTTGACCCAGCAATGAGAATGCCTTTTTCCTTTGCATGACTTTTTCCATAACAAGTTTTTTTTAAAGCTACATATCTAGTACAACCACACCTTGACGGCATGTAAACTACTACTACTGGTTTGAAAGCTAAAGTTATGTCTATGGTTCCAATGGTTAAATCCAATTTAGTGGTGTTTACACTGAGTGCAGGATAGGACAAATTTCTTCAGCGATGCTTAAAATGTACAAGTTATTCATGTCCATAGGAATTGCTAAACCTTTGATTTTGTGTAAAATATGGTGGTTGGCAGGGTGAACCTGATTGACTTGGTTGGGCTACAGCCCCACCAAGAATTGTGAGAGCCCCACAGTGGAATAACCAACAACATTACTGAGCAAACAGAATAAAACAAGCCCTCCCATTTTCTTGTAGGTTTACTTTTGAATGTTATGATCTCCCACTGACAGGTTCAACTGCTCCTCCATGTCCCAACAGCATGATGCAGTGAGAGCTGACAGCATCACAAACTACACTGATGTGAGTTCAGCAGCAGATCTGCCATATTCAGTATCCACATTAGTATTCATTGTAAGCCTCTCACTGTCCAGTGTGCCGCTATTTTTTTCTGTTTAAAATGACACGGAAATGGTTAAATAAGTCTGGAAATGGTACTGTGGATCGATTTGTTGATTTGTTTTCAAACGTACTCGGATTGAAAAGGTGCCAGACGTGTTGGATAACAGCTTTACATCAGTACCAGAGGGGATAGAGAACAAGCAAGTGCTTGTTTCTTCCAGGCGGAAGAAGACAGGGAAGAGTAGAGGAGATGGAGCAGGAGCTCCACCAGCCACCAGCAACTGAGGTCACTTTTTCACATCTTTTAATGTTGCCTGGTTTGACTCATACAGCTGGCTTTTTTGGGTGGTGTGCACTGGTTATATTCCAAGTGGGTACAAAAATTAAAAAAAAGGAAGCAAGAGCAGCTTTTAAAGAACTCACTGGTAGTATGGCACATAAGATTCGCCATTGAGGCAAGGGCTACATTTAAACTTGAAATGACAGATGGCTCGACATTAGAAACCATGGTTTTACCATGGTCATTAAAGAATCGTGCAAGAAAACCAGAGACCTGAGGTGGTGCCATTATACTTCATGCCAAGGCATTACTCAGCAAGGTCACCAGGTTGGTGAGGGATCAGCAAATAAGGAGAGCTGCTAAATGTAATTGTTGAATTTAACAAGACTGTGGCAAAGAAACTGACGGACAATGCAAGAAATGCTAAATACACAAGTAAAGACATTCAAAACAAGATTTTCCAAATAATGGTGAGTATGGGCAGACGTTAAATAAGTGCAGAAACCAGGAAAACAGGACATTGCACCCTAATAGTTGACAAAAGCAAAGATTCCCAAAAAGTCAACAAATTTGTTCAAATTTAAACAAAAAACCTACTTTGAAAAACCTCAGTGGAGAGTGTGCAGTGCTTTTTCAGTGTTCTATGTGTCAAGTTTGCCTCGGCTCACCCTTGTCATATATAGGTCTCATCTCCTGTTGTGCAATGTTAACTCTCTCTCTGTGTCTCTCTCTCTCTGTGTGTCTCTGTGTATGTATGAGTTAAAAGTATGTACAGAGTAATGTCATTTTGTCACGGATGGGTGTGAAATAGCAACAATGATAGTGACCATTGATGTCTCTAGTTTTCGATGCAACTCGATGGCATGAATGGATAGCATAAGGAAAAGACTCTTTCTCAATGAGAACAGACAGTAACTCTCAACTCATCTGCAAGTAGCTTTGTGTCTCAAGTTTAAGGCAAGTGAAGCTGCCTGAGAGATCCTCCCCTCCCTTCCCTCAGTCGTAACTGAAACTTAAAACAGTGCAACGTCTAATAATATCACTGGTATCGTAATCAAACTGTCCAAACCAGACGGAAACATGTTAGTATTCATTACTGTTATGTAAAGAGACAGACCTGGGTTGGAGTTAAGATCCATGGGGTGCAGAGGAAGACGTGCCCCCTTCTCAGCTGGAGGTCGAGGGAACAAAAGCCACGCTGTCGCTGCTGACCGCTGGCCCCCCAGTGCCACTTCTTCATCTGTTCTTGTTCTGTGCCACAGATAGATTTATCTCCTTCTGTTTCTGCTAAAACACACTCCACTACTCTCACCACCGTCCTTTCCAAACTCCCCCTCCTTCCTTCGCCTCTCACTTTCCTCCACCTCATATAACTCTTTCGGCTACAACTTCATTTTCTTAAGTCAAAGCCAGATCAATGTGACACACCAATCAGCAGCACTTTGGCATGGTCTAATGTCCAAGTCTGTCTGCCTCTCAGGAAGCCTTTCCTCTGCATCTGTCAAAGGAGCTGAAAGAGCAGAGGAAGCATATCTCTGAGAAACATAAGAAAGAAATGTAGGAGAAAGCGGCCGAATGAAACCGAGTGAGACAGCAAGCCGAAGGCAAGATGGTGTGTCTGCTCGTCTCTTAAGGAAGTGAGAGGGGTGGGGTGGGAGCTGGTGGTAGTGGTGGAGGGGAAGGGGGAGGGCGGGTGCATCGTAAATCAAGCAGCCCTCCCCAAAGTGGGGACCTGTAAATCTGGCGAACGAAGAGTGGGCACTCTGCCAAATGAGTCATCCACAGCGCTCTATAAATACAGCCATGCAGGGTCAGCGAGGCTGCTGCTACTGGTGGCTAAGAAGCCCTGAGACACTGGGGCTTCTCCCTCTTGGAGGAAAGGGCCTTAATAGCCTCCTTATCGTTTTTCAATCACACCCAGACTTTAAGGCGAACCACACATCATTGGCTTCCATTTAATATCAGAGAGCGCCCCTTTGAACCTGGGCTCAGAGGGCAATTAAATTTAAGACCGACAATACCTGTTGGATTTAACTCAGAAGGAAACAAATGGGTAGTAGGAAGACGTCTAAATATTTATCCAGACAGAAATCAGTTTACATACCATTGGTCTGAACATTCAAGTCAAGTGTCCCGAACAGACAAACATACAGAAACTTCACTGGAGGCCAAAATGTGCCCTCACTGAGAACAAGCCAATCTGATACATGTGGGAGCAGGGGTCGTGGACGGGGGTTAGAGCTATGTGACATGTCAAATACCGATCCCCTCAATAAGTTGTTATGTAAGCATCTGAGCTTCCTGTCCTGTCCCTCTCTTTGGCCTGAGACTTGGCCTGTTTGCAGGCCTCAGTGCATTTCCTCTCACTGCCGCGCACTAACACACAGGAATAACAACGCATGGACACAAGAAAGGAAGAAGCGAGCCTGGAGTTCTCTTACTAGAGCACAGAAGAGAATGCAGCAGATATTTCAAACAACATCTACCACATACAAAAGGTATGCAGCTTATTGTTTGGACATACTGAATTCCCCAGTATCCTGCTTTCTGTCACATACCTTTTTTTATCAGCAGGTCCAAATTTTGAGACATACAACAGCTCATGAATCCTGTGTCCGGTTGAGATGTGAAGAATGCACGCATGGATCAAATAAATGCGTGTTTTATTCAACTGCATTTAATTCCCAATACCTTATGTACCATTCGTTGTCCTTCTCAGCAGAGATACAAAGTCATTTAGCACCACAAGCTGCTACTTTACTATGTTTTCATCTCATGACAGCGTTGTTTGGAGATAACAGATGATGGATCATTAAGTGAAGCATCTCTCTCTATAGTAGGCAACATTGCATGTCCACTCATCCTGCACGTCATCCTCTTGTGTTGTTATTGCAGCTGCCTTTTCCCATTTAGTGGTTGCTCACTCATAGCTTTATGAAAAATGGACTTCATCATTCACTGTGCAGTTTGAGCTATTATGTGTTTATGTATTAAGTACATAAACTGAGCATTGTGTTGTTACAGAGAAACCAAAGAGGACTGTAACCAATAATCAGACTGCTGTTGAAGATAGTGACAACGTATAAAACCATTTATCATATTCATGCGCTACTATTAAGTCGTAACCTCCCAGTTACAAAGCTGTTAAATCTTATACATTCAGTTAGTGTTTTTTTTTATTTTTTCCACTCATGTTGTCACTCCAGTCTGTCTTTTAATTTAATGTAAATGCTTGTATGCAGAAGTGAGCGTATACCAGATGCGTCTCTTTTTAAAGGAAAATGTTTGACATTTCGGGAACTTATTAGAATTAGACACAGACATTAATACCACTGCCATATATGCCTGTTATACATGAAGTAAAGTCAGTAGCTGGTTAGCTGAGCTTTGCATAAAGACTGGAAAGAGTGGGAATCTGCTATCCCGAGTCAGTCCAAGGTGACAAAACCAGCACCTGAAGCTACACATGTTATATCTTATTTGTTTTAATCCATATAAAAACTTAAGTGTAACATTGACAAGTTATGGTTTTACACAGCAGGTTATTAGGGTTTGCTGACAAGAATTAGAAGAGAAGATTGATCCTACTCTACAGCCAGTTTAGTTTAGCATTAAGAATGGAAACTGTTGTGATTTTAAAATGGGGAAGTGTGTGAGATTTCTTGATTGCTAACTGACTGCTGGTTGTAGCTTCATATTTAACAGACATATGTAAGAGTAGGCTCAATCATCTCACTTAACTCTTGGCAAGAAAGCACATACTGTAAGCATATCTCCCAAAACTATTTTGCCTTACTCCCAAGTGTAACTTACCAAAACTGTTGCTTTCCTCAGATGGATGTAGAATTGTATTTTCTTAACAACCGTTGCACATTCGTCACACTTAACATGTTCCATTCCACATTGGTAATAAACATCTAAACATTTCTACAAACAGCAGATTTCACCCTGCTGTCACTGAACTTAACACTCTCCAGGGCCTCTGCCTTAATGACCACTCTCACACAGGAGGGAGGGATTCATGTTAGAGAGGCAAATACTCCCTCAAACCTGATCATTATGACAGTCTCTGAGTGTACAATGACCGAACAACATGGTGCTGCAGCTCTGGCAGCCAAGATTCACGCAGCAAGTTACCTTGGGAAACATCGTCAGTGACCTTTTCCTAATCCACAAAGCCACATGTAGTCAGACTTAACAAACTTCAAACCTTTCAATGATCTGTGAGAGGGTAAAAAGATGTTGCCTCTGCTTTGGAGACCAACAGGAGTCTGCATTGTTACTAAATCCATTTGACAGTCAGCCAGAGTTTCCTTTCCAACACCTTGTCACAGGCTTTCAGAGGAAGGGAGTTGGAGTTGTCTGCATTCGGTTGAGCACACAATCCACCAAATCTTCTGCTTCTCTCCTAAATTCTTTGTGACACTGAAGAGTCTTTTCAATCACAGCACTCCAACATTATCCAGACAGATTTCACCCACTTCAAAAATTCCCTACTTTTTCTTGAATAAAGAATGTGTCTACCGGCTTTTCTATCTCAAACTGCCTCTTACACCTTCCAACTATTTCCCCAGTGAATGTTAGCATTTCCCTCTCTCAGCAAAGGAAAACTGAGCAATGTCCTGCTTCTGTCTTCTGTTCAGTTCAAGAACTCGATAAGCAACATCTAAAAGTCATCCTCTATCATCTGCTCTCTGCTCAGCCACTAGGCTGCAGCAGCCTCGCCGGCCTGCAAATAACTTTCAGAGTAAGGAGTACCGACTGGGACTCCTATTTTAGACTGATGTCCACTGGTATCAGCCAACAGGCATCTGCCCAATAGTCCTAATACATTTAACTAAAAAACATAAAATGTCAACCACATGGTGGTGCTAATTGACAACTCAGGGATAACCAAAGTTAGTAAGGCTCATCCTCTGGGCTCCATCAATGTCTACAAAATTTTATGGCAATCGGTCCAAATAGTTGTTGAAAGTCAATAATGAATAATTATTATATAATTATTCCTTTAAAGGTCTCTGTGGAAAGAGAGAGACAGTCTATGTTTGCTGTAATGTTGACACAATCTTCTATTTCAAAAGGCCTCTCTCATATCGGGCTATAAATGTTTTTTGTCAAATTTCGGCGCACCAAGCGAACTGTCCTGATGTCAAACACAAACATCCTCCCCAGAGATCCTCTCTGGGGAAAATGTCCCTAATGAAACCAATGGGTGGTTCACTGTTTTCAGCACTGAATGATGCATAACAGGAAGAAACTCTTTGGTTATTTAATTGTGGGTTTAGACCATTAAGGAACATAAAACTGGCTAATAATGTGAATTAATTCAATATGTAAAAACATCTGCATCACATCAGGGTGGAAATAGAAAGTGCCCTTTTCGTTACTTAAAGTAAAAATCACCAACCTAAACATAATTGCGTCTGTCTTAGATGGCCCTCTGCCCCTTTGTAATCCTGGGGTCATAAATTCAGACATCAGCGGAAGCAACAACAAAGGATGTGAATCTCAGAAGCCCCATATTAGAAATGTCAACAGCAGCAGATTGCCAGGCCACAACTCCTCCAGGAGGCCATACACCGCTGTGTCACGGACAGCAGGTTATTGACTTTCTACACACACTGGGAAAACATGGATGTGCATTAGCATGTCCTACACACACACAAACACACACACACAAACATACACGGAGGAAGAGACAGAGGAAAGCGAAGTTCAGTTTCTGACCTTTTGGAAAATGCCATATCACAAAGTGAGTTCTTGAGAGAGAAAGGACACCAACATCATCCCATCAGACGGACTGGTGGGAGACATACAAATGAAGAGAGTCGACAGGTTTAATATGCAAAACAGAATCTTGTCACTCATGCGCCTCTGGGCTTTTTCGTTTTAGCCCAGAAATATTCATAACACCAAATTTCATTGCTTTCCTTCTTAATGCATGGCTTGATACTGCTGCTCTATAACTCCTAAATTTATGATGCATTAGAAGCTGTGTGTGCACTATACATTCAGCCGCTAATTAAATCAATACATCAAAACATGGAGTATGGAACAGTGAGCTGCTTGTTTATATCCTGTGTGTCAGATTAATTTGATCAAACTTGTGTATTGATTAACATATGTTCTAGCTATGACAGTGAAGTGGGTGGAGGAAGTGGTGTTTGTGTATGTGTGTTGGGTAGAAAAGTAATTTTATTTCCTGGAGCTTTTTGCTTTATTATAGCTGGGTGGGGCTGTCTCCCTGGGCTTCTTGGAGCTCAGCAGAGCTGCTGTGAAACAGTATGCATTATTTTAATCGTGATTTTTTCTAATGTTTTCTATACTTGTTTTGTATTTATGTATTTATTATTACCTTTATCATATTTCTTTTCCATTTGAGATGTGACGCTGCTCTTATATGTTGTATATGTACTGCCACACCTTTTCCTTTGAAATCTGCTCCATGTGAACCTTTTTTTTTATGACAGTGTTTGATTGTTTTTAATATTCTAGCTTATTTTATTTTTAATCTTCTATTGCTTTATATTTCTTTTAAATATTTTATGTCTTAAGTAAAGCACTTTGAGTTGCCTTATTGTTGAAAGACTCCTGTGTCCAAACCTGTTGCCTCTATTTGGAGCATGCTTTGAAATAGAACTGCAAAGGAAACTGCAAGCCAATTGTGGGATTAAAACCCTCCAAGGTCTTTCAGACATTCGATAAACACCGTTATGATATGTGCATAGTAGAGCTACAGATGACACTGTAAAAGAACATCCAACCCTTTGAAATAAACACAATTAGTTAAAGCTGCACCAGGTCAGGCTGCACTGGTCATTGAGCCTTTGTTTATATAAAAACACACACATAAACACACACAGCCTATGCCAGCACCACAAGTTATCCATGATTAATGTGACATAGGGGCCTATTTGTAAACCACCTCCATACGCAGTGACACTGAAATGTCAGCAGCACAGATTAATATGCTTTGTCAATTACTCCACTGGGGCTTCTTTAACCTTAAACGCTGATGCCTAGAGGGTAGTATTCTCAGCCTGCCTAATAGTTATTACCATTGAGGAACAAGTGGAATGACTGTTTGGTTTATTACTCCCCTCCTCCACCCCGTCATTAGCTTGGGCTTTTTTTAAAAATTTAATTCATTCATCCATCAACAGCTTTAGGTGCTTCTAGTCTACACACTGGCTCATAAGTAACTTCTGGCGTCCTCATAATGAACACTAGAGTGGTCTGTGCTCTTATAATTGTATGTCTGTCTTCACCCTCCAATAGTAACCATTCAGTCATTACTGTTTAATAAGAGGTTTGACTATGTCTGTAGCTAAGATTGGCATGTTATCCTGATAAAGCACATTCCTAGACTGATCATATAATGACCATCTGCATTTACTCTTCCCATTAACCAGAATAATAATGATAAGAAGGGTCTCTAAACATTTTCAAATATGTCTGAGTCTGATTTACTCTGCCTTTCCTGCCTACTCATATTTACGCCGTGATTACCAGTACTATATTATATATAGTATATACTATGTATATATATTATATATAGTATATTATATATATATATAATAAGGCATTCACCTCAGTGACTCATAAATCACGACAGAGGTCACCAAGGTGGCTACCTATGGCTACCCATCAGGCCAATAAGTCAAAACATACAGCCACAGGATCAGGATTGAGCCTTAACCATGGATGCACTAAATCAAAAAATGAAATGACTAATAACTAATTTACATATGAAACTCACTAAATGTTGTGGTTGATGGAAAGCCAGACTGTAAACCAAATGTCCAAAGCATTTCAAATAGTTTAGTTTTGTGCAGTCCTCATCAGCAGATAGGGTCATTGCTGGGTAAATATTCTTCCCAGTGCTGTAATGACTTCAATTACCACATGAGGGCACTATTACCTTGATTTAGATGGGGCCTGAGGCTTTCTTTAATCCTAACTTTACTATAGCACTATGTCAACTCACTTTTAAAATGAGGAAACTCATTACTTTACTTTATACGCCAAGCTAAAGCCAAAAATAATCTCTGACACTGGTAAAGAAGGAAACTCTTCAGGTATGTATTATAGACTCAGGCTTTACCCTGTAAACAGCATTTATGCTTGAGGCCGTCCACCTGCTCATGGCAACATGATCCCAAGGTCTCCTCACAAATGAAGGGATGATAAATTCCCATAATTCAGCAGTGGTAACTTGCCGTGGCCTGAGCAGCTACTCTAAGCAGGCTACAAAGAGAAACAGAGAGAGAGGGAGCAAGAAACAGAGCCTGGGGCAAAGGGGAGAGAGTGTGACATACTGAACTCATACTGGAGCCAAAGCCTGGTGTTTATTAGAGCTTGGGGATAGAGGAGCACACTGTTTCTCCATCAAAAACACAGCGGGGAGTGTTTCCTGTGTTGATTCTTGTTTTATAGGAATGGGATGATTAATCACAGTTGGACCCGTTGGGAGTGACATTTAGCTACAGGTATTCATGCAAATGAATGGTGGAAAATCTAGCCTGTGCCATTTAATCAAAATTCATAATTTGCTAAAAGCAGCCTCTGCTTGCTCACCTTATTGCTGTCTCAAAACCCGGATCCCCGGTGTTCAGAATTATGTTGTAACACACAGCGGTATTCAGATCATACCTGACATTCTTTGGAGGATTTAACAACATCAGATAAAACTGCACACTAATCCTGAGCGGCAGGACGTACTGTCATATATTCCATACACAGTGCTACCTGCATGGGAGAGTAGCTTAAGGAGCTACTTTTTCTGTGATCCCTTCGGAGTAGCAGAGTTTA
The DNA here is from genome assembly GCF_042242105.1 of Pempheris klunzingeri. NCBI lineage: Eukaryota > Metazoa > Chordata > Actinopteri > Acropomatiformes > Pempheridae > Pempheris > Pempheris klunzingeri. Next base: position 15,517,545 of record NC_092030.1, on the reverse strand, counting down.
GAATAGTTTGCAGGTGCATCCAAATATGGCTACATAGAAAACGTCATAATGTAATCCTTAAGCATAGCATGAAAGTGTCTTGCACAGATCTATAAAATAAACGTTTGATCCCAGAAACCGAAATGTTGACAGCTGTATTCATGCAATTTTGTCCTCACTCCTCTTCCCTTTAGCTTTAAGCCCATGTGTGCTTGCACATGTTGTAACGTGTCAGTGTGATGGAAGACAACGTCACTGGTGCTTAAATTCTTGTTTTGGGAAAGCAAAACAATAGAACCATTGTGTATGTACCTACGTGCGTCTGCCAGACAGTTAAAAATAAAGACATTACCATGATTCCAGTCTAAATATTGTTAGCCATGTGGTGAAGGTGCTTCATAAGCCCCCTCTCTTCCTCAGTGACTGTGTCTGCAGGTATAACACACATCATCCAGATGTGGCTGTGCACAGTGAAAGAGACAAAGACAAGAGAGATGAAACAACAACAGAGAGGATAACAGTGCAGGTGAATACATTTTGCAGAGATGGTTTTGATTTTGCAACACTTTCGGGTTCTTTGAGGCACAGAGTAACTAAGTCGAACTTTCCAGAGAAGCTAAAAATACAGAGTTGTGTGTTAATCTGAGTGCACATTCTCCCTCCCCGCACAGCTGTCCTGATGCTGCTCGCGTTCAAACCTCACCACCACCCTCGCAAGACAACGGACATCTCTGTACAACTCTGACTTCCACTCCCCCCCCCACACACACACAACGCTTCCCGTCTGTCTGTCTGCCAGAGACTGTCCATGTGTTGTGTTCAATCTGCTAAAGCCCAATTTAGACCAGTGGAATATATGTGTTGTGTTTTCCTTTCATTTGCTCTCTCTGCTTCTCTTAGGCCTCTTTATTTGCTGTCTCATAACAAGCCTCGCTCTTGTTTTCCATCAGTGTGAGGGCACGGTGGATGTTGCAAAATGGGGAAAAACAGTTCTGTTGGATTAATGGCACACTGCTGAAACTCTCTTCAAGTCTGTTGAGTTCTAATGTGTTTCAGCAGCCCTTGTAGTGAGCATGCGGGTAGTCACAGTTTAATCCACACGTTTGGGTCTGCGTGAGTAATTTTATGGCATCTGAGACACAGCCATAACAAGCCCAGCCTTTGATTGTTTGAAGAATAAAGTTTACTACGGACATTGTGGCCAGTGGAATGAGGTTTGAGCCCACGTGTGTAAACCAGTATTTCTAATAGTAAGAAGTGTACTCTGTTTTCGTGCAGACAGTTAGACAAGAAGATCGATACCATTCGGACATGTCTGATATGAGACTACCTGATTAAATAAAGGTTAGATATACGGTATGTCAATCTGGTAACTATGAGGCCACCAGTCTAGGGTTAGCTTAGCTTAGTTTAGCAGCATCTTAGTTTAGCATAAAAATTAGACACAACTGTTATACAGGGATTAAACACCCACAAACTTTTTATACATTTTGTTTTTGCTTTTTAGACTATAAAAGAAGTGGATATCTAAAAACTCTTTATGTTTATGGTATAAGAGTGTTTTATTTTTAAGAAAAACATAATGTCAACTGGATGAGGACAAAACATTGAAGATGTTACATATATAGGCTAATGAGAGCCTCATCATTCAATGATGACTTTGGTTTGAAAAAACAGAGATCTGGAGGTTAATTATTTTGGGTCTCCTAGTGGTAACCACCCCTGAGTTTTGAACTTGAACACACCACAAGCATTTAAAGATACAAGCTATCATATCTCTTATAGTTCTAATGTATAAGGGACAAATAGAGGATAAACTGCCTCTGCTGTTCATTATTTTTATAATGTATCAGCGCTGTGTTAGCATGTCTTTCAAAGTACCACGAAAGACACAATCAATTTTCACCAAAACCTCCATATCCAGCATTGATAACCAACACCTACAACTGCTGACATCCTTTAAGGTGAGTTAGATGGAATATGGCAGCTAGGAACAGCACCTGGTAAATTGCGGAAATTATGTTATGACTGCTATTGCAGATAAGAAAACTCAGTCACTGGAACTTCCTCACCCTTCTTTCAGAGGTTTTACAGAAACTAGTATAGTCTGATGCCACACTGGAATAAGAGATCGATTGTAGCGGTGGAGACTGGAGGAAAAAAGGTTTTTAAGTCAAGAGAAGATGTTCAAACTTTTAAATGTCTACATAGTAAGGTTGTGCATGTACCTTATATGATACGATTATATAGTGTCCAAAACCAACAGTATACACTGCAGCACCTGGAAAGGAGGAACTAAGACTAATAGTGAGAGGGGACATCAGTGGAGCATGTGATTATTCCCTTAGTTAACTGTATTTAAACTACACTAAGAGTTTCACTTCTCTGACAGATAAACCTCAGCTCTGTGCCTACAATGATTCAGTCAACAACAAGAATAAAAAATACCACTCTAAAAAAAGTTATTTATTTCTATTGTAGGGATTTTTTCAGCTGAAATGCTCTCTGGGAATAAAAAAAGAGAAGTGAAAATCTAAAGTTTTGCTTGAGAAATGTCCCTTTTGTTCCTACTACCAGACAAATCAGTGTTATCCTCCCAAGCATTGCCACAAATAGAGACGCATAACTGATTATCTGGATGCTTTTTGGAGTCATATGTTTTTTTTATGTTAAAAGACTCTTTCAAATAGCATCATATATGACCTAATATGTATTCTTTGGATACTGAGTGCTGCTTTATATCGAGAAAACAACACTACATATGTGCTGATACATCAGAATGTATGGCACAGGCATACAAAGATATGGAAAAATGGCACATAAACTAAACTTTTCTCCTATATCACAACAATCTCCAAACATTCATTTCAATGTGAACATGGAATGGCAGCAGCAAAAAAGTATCAACTGAAACAATCTCTTCAGAGACCTGTTAATCCTCACCTGATGTTGGAACTATTAGACAACCAGCAAGGTCAGTAACATCCAAAACACAAAAACACCATCACGTCAACCAGCCATTCAAATGAACCTGTGACACACCTGGAACTTTCATCTGTCAGTTCTGGCCAACTGCCTTAATCTCTCATTTAATTTTGGTTCAGTCCGGGCAGCCTTTAATTGACCTTTTACTGACAAATGTTAGGATGAACTTACTCCATTATCTGCCAGGTCACATTGTTCTTGAGCGTCAGTGTGTCCAACGGGAGCCATAAATCATGTGAGAAAATGTCTTGAAACTTATTTCCTCTGAGAGAAGCTGTGGTGGGCACACACCAGGGAGAAGATAAAGATAAACAGAATACAAGTACTTTTTGCACACATCCGCTGTTTGTAGCTGGATCAACTGGTGCTGTTGATGCACTTTGCTACTGTATCTCTTACCAGCTGTCTCTATTTCCCCAGTGTGCATGTGTGTTTTAAATATCTATTCCACAGACTTGCATTCTTGGCATTGCTCTGCCTGGGAAAATACTATTCCTTTGTGTTGTATTTGACCATGTTTCCATACAGTCTTCTGCCGCCTGTGCATGTGTTCGTCTTTGAGTTTGTGTGTGGGAGGAAGCGTGTGTGGTCAGTGATTTAGACAGCTTCTGAACCAGGCTGCTAAACTCTGAGACGTGGAATAGTTTGACATTTTGGGAAGCACGCTTCTTCACTTTGTTGCAGAGAGTTAGATGAAATGGTCGATACCACTCTCATGTCTGTACGCTAAATATGAAACTACTGCCAGAGCAGTAGCTTAGCATAAAGACTGGAAGCTCAAGCTCACATAAAGTTCAGTTTGTTAAATCCATACACAAACTTTTGACAGGTTGTCAGACAACCATCCATGATTCTGTGTGTATAAACCTTATATATTGGAAGCACACAATAATACTAATTACTGCACTTAAATGAATAGTTCAATATTTTAGGAAATATACTTGATTGCTTTCTAGGTAGGTTTAAATGTAAATCTAACATGAATATAAATATTAGCTTAGCTTAGTTTAAAGCATGGCTTAGCTAAACCTACTGGTCCTGACCTGATAGCTAAAGCTTCACATTTAGTGTGCCGGTATGGGAGTGGTATCAATCTTCTCATATAACTCTCAGCAAGAAAGTGAGACGGCTTTTCTTGGAACAACTATACAACTATAAGGTTTATGTCACAAAAATTGTAAATTTAGTGGAATGAAAGCAGAGTGCCAAAAGGATAAAAAAAGAAAAGAGAGAACAAATGTAAGTGTCGTAATTTCACAAAGTATGACTTCCTTTTCTCCTCTTTGCCATGACATTTCTCTGTGACATTTTCTCATCTCAGTGTCTGTTTTGTAGGGTCTCCTGAGCACATAGCAATCCAATACAATATGTGTTGAACCACATTCTTTGCCAATGACATCCAGTGGTCATTTAAACTCAATTTAAACTCTGAAATGCCTTGGTAGCTGAGTGCTTACAGGGCTACCTTAGTTAAAATCAATCATCACATATATGTATAAAATCAGTAAATAGTTAATGTATTTGCTGCAGATAAAACTGATCAAAACCTTATATTTTTGTTCCTGCTCCAGTCACCACTGTTATCAGGTCCTCAGTAAAGATAAAAAGCTATTAAATTGCTTTTAACTTTTCCTACCTGGAATGACCTCAAAAAGAAATTTCCCCCCATCATCACCGCTGGTTGGATGCTCTGTAACTTTGTTTCCAGGTAAGAAAATGGTTCCCTGTGAAGAATAAAGAACACATTTATGACAAGCAATATCCCAAACAGGGTGTGGTCAGAACATTTAGATTTTTGCTGAATAGGCACACCAAAAGCTCACCAAAATACTGTATGAATGGTGATCCGACAAAAATATCCAGCAAAAATCTTATTTTAACAGTGTTAAAACTTAATTTTTACAGTGTCGTATTAAAATTGTGCCAAGACCACAAAGTCTACCTATGCATTTAATCTTTTAACATTTAACTAACCATTTTCCATTTGATCAGATCTACAGTTGCTCTATCTCTTGCAACAGCAGCACCGTGTAGCTCAGCAGCACACCAACTCACTCACACAGCGAAAGTACACGGGCATGTAGCAAAGTGGTAGAATTATAGAGGATCGCTGTCTCTCAGCCTCTGCTCTGTCCACAATGATACATCATCTATGTGACACTAAAGGCCAGAGATTCACTGCTTTAAATAGCAGGAGCATCAGCATCAGCATCAGCTTTTTTCTGAGTCAACCTCTCAACATCCCTACTGTTGAGATACAGTGCCAGTGGGGCAGAGCTGTTCACAGAGCCTCATGAGAGACTGCCACTCACTGACTGGACAAGAGATACCATTACCAATGACCTCACAAGTCTTTGGGCGTTAGTGGCAGAAAGCAACTGCATTTACATGTACTGTACTGAAGTACGCTTTCTTCATTCCATTTCTGAGGCAAATTCTTCCTCCTCCCTATTTCTTTGACAGCTGCAGTAGTTACGCAGTTAGTAGTTACTTTCCTGATAAACATTTTACCCTTAAAACTAAAATATGATACATTTCTGAAATATGATACATAGTTATTGATGAAACTACTCAACAAGATATAAAATGTTAATGCTTCAGTAATGATAATTCAATGACATATTACATAATCATGTAACACCGAGAAGGGCCATTCAGCTGCCTGATTGGTTTTTATTTACTATTTACTCATTTACTTTCAATACTGTACTTTTATGCAAATAACATTCTCAATACTGGAATGCTGCAAAAGAATTTTTACTTTTTAGAAGCACAATCAATAAACAGAAAAATAATCACAAGTGATTTTTAATGATCCATTAATTGTTTTAATGTGTAAAAAGTAAAAAGTGCAAAAACTCAATGACCTCAACTCAAAACAGAGGATTTGTTTGGTTTCTTTGTGTTTTGCGATACCAAACTAAATACCTTTGGGTTTTTAAACTGTTGGTTGGAGCAATTTGAATATGTCATGTTGAACTTACGGAAATTCTGTTGTCTGACTTTCCATTGGTAAAATGATAAATTGATTAAATTATCATTATATACGAATTGTTATTATTGTTAGCGTGACCAATAATGAAATTAGTATCATTGGTTGCAAACCTACTGAAGTAAAGTGAATTGGATACACCACACACTGGGCAATTTGGTATGAAAATGACATAGAAACTATTTACTTCACTTCGTCTTTTGCCAATTAGAGTGACTCTAAGAAGGATTACAACAAAACCAGCTGCTGACCCCTTATGAATTCAAACAGTGACTTTTCACTTGATTAGCTGCTCGGACATCAGTGCTATAATGCAGCATCTGACTGTCATTAGAGAGTCCCTCTATCTGGGTTAATGCTAATGCAGACAAGCTGTGCATCGGTGACAGGATCAGTATTAAGGACCCACATACATTAACAGGATCTAAAGGGAGTCAGTTTCCTTCCTGCTGAGAGAGAGAGCTCTTTAATGAGCCATAACTGTGACAACCAGGAAGTGGAAACCCTACCTGAGGCCCCAGATGAAGTGCTTTAAAGGAGGTTGTAAAGATAGGACAGACATGCTCCAAAGTGGAGGAACGAGAGAGTGAAAGAGCTCGTTTGATGTGGTTGTCAGCAAGAGAATCTGCTCAGCTTCAGTATCTTGGGGTCAAAAGCTTCTTTGAGAACCTTTTTCAGTGAACACAGATCTTTTTGTCATGCATATTGTACGGATTCCAAGGAAACTGGAGATGACTGAAATGAAATGTGTGTGGGTGAGATAGACTTCATAAATGTGAGCCTTTTGAACTGTATTCTTAAAAAAGAAGAAAAAGACCTGTGTAGTCCCTCCATACTGTAAAACCACAACACCGCTGATAGTGCTCTTGTCCGTTTAGAAGCTGCAGCCATACTTTCCATACTGACATCCTCCCTGGTGGCCCGTTGTTTACTGAAGACAAGCAAAACCACAGACAGAGAACTATTTACCGAGCAAAGACTACGGTAGCCTGGCCCAACCCAACGGGGCAAACAAACTCAACCTATTTTGGGGTGTTTCCTGCATTTTTATATTCTCATTAACTAGGATGAGATCATTTTTGGAAATGGTGTAGTGACACAAATCCAATTATCTTTTATTCTCAACCAAAAACCTACACACGCACATGGGACAGAAACGGCTCAGAGAAATCTGTTTGACCAAAGCAACAGCAGGAGGCTCAGGCTTGTAAGCAGCAGTCCAGCCTGTCAGCGGGCTGTTTCCCTGCTGTATCCAACAGTGAGCTCCAAATGAAATCAAATTTGGTGTGTTTTCTTAGACTGCAAGCAAATACCAGCTCTGTTCATTAAATGGCATCGACAAGAGGTTCTCTGACCAGCCTAGAGACAAAGCAGCAATAAAATCCAAATGTGCTGTTCTGTTTGGTCATAAAACAAACATTTTATGTATGTGAACATTCAAGTTTGTTTGGAGTATATTAACAGTTTTAGGGGAAATGTCTGGCCTCATTGTTAATGACCCTTTAGGTTAGATTTTTCAATAAAATGATGAGAGCCTGTGGGGCCAGCTCACACATCGTGGCATATGATAGGCAATAGGCTGCCCACATGTTCATTAAATGAGTTAATACCATTAAAATTTTGGGATAATTCTCTGAGTTCAACAACAACATGTGATCCATTGTTCATATAAATATATTGATTATAGCCGCCACAAAAAAGAATGCTATTACGCCGCTAGAATTTCTCGTGGTAGCTGTGTCTCTAGCATGAGAAAAAATTGTTCAAGGTTAGTAAAATAAATTAATCAAGTATGAAGTTAGAGTTAAGAGATAACCTTTGTTTATTAAATAATGATCTGGTCTGATGAGTGCAGAAAATGGGACATGTGGCAAGATAATAAAATGCAAGGCAATTTATTGTGGAGCAGAAATTGATTTCAGGCTGCAAACAGATAAATGCTCACATTGAGGTCAATTACCTAGAAGTTATTGGTGTAACAGGTCATTTAAGTGCTCATTAAACCTTGGCTGGTTGATCAATAGTCCCTTTATCCAATAATTACTGTTTTCTGGCTTGAGTGACCTCTCAGACTCAGGAAGTCAAACTCAGTGGGAGACCTGGAGACGTAGCATACACTTTCTGCCTGCATGTAGTAAGTGTGTAAATGCATCTGCCTCTATATGATCTATATGATCTCTATGAGCATATAGATAATGCCGTCATTATTTCACAGTTAGAGAACAAGTAGTTTTGGTCTTCAGCTCTGACTGGCTGAGCCTCATTCAAAAGCTATTGTAAAATACAAAGCTACGACTGTATTAAAACATTCATTAAAACATTAATATGCTAGTCAAACGTAATGGGGTGGAACAAATGGGACTTCTCTATCAATTTTTATTTGCTTGGTGGATTAACTGGGTGAATGGTGGGAGAAGTTCACCATGATAAACCAGGCGATGATAGTAAGAAGACTGAAATTAACAAGAGGGGAATAAAAAAAGTTGGGAAAATCACAAAGCGATGCTGTAACCATTAAAACTATGTGACATGTTTGATATAAACAGGGAGTGGCAGACAGACATGGCAGACGTGATTTTTAAAATGTAACTGAAAAAGAGTGGACTGAACTGGATTGTGTAATGTGCAACAAAATCTGGGACAGTGAGCTGAAGCAGACGAGGACAAGAATGATCTAAAGCAAGCCTCTTTGACACGTACAACAAATCCACCAAAACCTACAAGATCACCAGGACTAAAAAGCAACTAAACTACAGTGATTTGTGTGCAAGCTGCTGGAAAACACAGGGTGTCCTGTCGCTTTCTCTCTTGCTGGAATACCTGTCACTGCTGCTGCTGCTTAGCCTGATGCAGAGACCTTTTTATCTTCATCCAAGAAGAAGAATTCCTATATAAAGTTTCGTAAAATATCTTCTGTCTAAACCTGTACTGCTTTTTGAAAAAGTACCAGCAGCACATCAGAAGAGCCTGATGATTTGAAGAAAGTGATTTGAGTTTGAGATTTCTCAGATAATGAGATGTAAGCAAAGACAACTGAAGAGATGATTTTACACCAGTCCGTTTTTTCTTGTAAGGAGAATATTAAATGCCGAAGCAATTACTGTGAAATCTTGTAAAGATAAGAGGAAAGAGTTTGAATTGCATGACCCTCTGTAAAAAAAATATAAAGCCTTAACAAGAGGCGGAGTTTAACTTTCTATTGTTCCCCTTATTAGTTTAGAAAATTAGGAAACCCTAATCCTGATTGTTGACCTTGTAGGAAGCATGTTGTCACAGTCATATTATGACATGCTCCTGGCCAAATATATTACATGAAATGCATGTTACAGTAAAATATCAATAATTATTATTTATATATGGGGGTAAGCAATTTCCCCCTGGGGATTATTAAAGGAATTAAAGGAATTCTGATTCTGATTCTGATATTCATGTTCATACAATACGGTCTAAATATGAACAAGTATTACAAAATGTACACTTATGATGCACAGAATATCTCACCAACGCTCCTCCTTTGCGGTACAGAAATTCTCTCAATCTCTTTATTTAACGCTAAATAAAGTGACCTTATTAAAGTCAGAGTGCTCCTCTGACTTAATGTGCTTTCAGGATTTATCTTCTTCTAATCTCACAAATATACAAAACATGTTCAGCTACGCAGCGCTGTATCATTGCAAGGGCATACTGAATCATACTATATCATACTACATACTAATGAAGCTATCCTCATTTTTGTCAAGTTGTGGTATCGTCTGTGTCCATATATTAAGATTAAGATTAAGATAAAAATCAAAATCTGTGCACACTGTAAAAAATTCTGTGAATTATTTGCACAGCTAATGACATTTCAGCTGTAAATGTGGGGGCTTGAACATGTGGATACACTTCTATGTAAAGTGCTATATGGTATTATGGACACATACTGTACATGCATGCTCTAAACTCAAGTTCAGTGAGTTTCATGTATCCCCTCTGAAATATGTTTATATATTATACCGGGACTGAGAGTTCAGCTGAATAAGCTACAGTAGCTTATTCAGCTGAACTCTCAGTCCCAGTATATCTACACCTTTGAAAGTAGAGCACAGCTGCAAGAGACATCACTACAAAGCTTGCAAAGTGTACAAGTAACCAACCACAGAGCAGGCAGGCATATTCCTGCTCATCAACTAACTATTTTTTTTCCAGTGAAATTCATTTGCAGCTCGTTCAGCTGGACTCTCGCTTACAGCATAGCCCCACCTTTGAAACAAGAGCACAGCTGCACCAGCCTCAAAAAAGAGAAAAAATGATCCTTGCACTGCAGTTTGTGTCCTATACGGTTGTGTGTGATCAACTACTAATATCCACGCATTGAATAATACATAAATAATGCTGCGATATCTTAGTGGATATCTTAACTGAATCAAGTTTAAAATCAAGTCCACAAAGAAAAAAGTGGTCCAAATTCCAAAAGTCAAGCATGAGTAAAATGAGACGTCTCAAAGCAGACTGCCTGGACTCTTAGACGATAAACATCCCTGGAACTAAAAAAATAGAGTTTAGGATAAAGCCTTGATGTACAGCATTCCCTCTGAAGTGATAATATGATGACATTTAGTTTTTATACCAAAGGCAATGGATTACACAGACTGAAAGAAGGTTAGTAGGTTGTATGAATGGAGTCTAAACTCAGTATAGTATTCCCATCACCACATACTGGTGACATTTTGAGCACCAAAAAAAATAATGTGACCAGTAATCTTTAAGACACCTTGTAATGGACCAGAGTCTTAGCCAAGGTGAATAACTGTGTGCAGTTGACACAACAATAAGATTTTTATTACGCCATTTTGCAAAGTGAGATTTATAGCTTTAATATAGCATTTTCCAGACTGTGACTGTGTAAGACACAAAACCGTGGATGCAACGTTGATACGACAAATTTCCAGAAAGCTACTGTGGTAAGTTTGTACAGTACTTTGTATCAGTAGATCTGTTACTATAATGTGACCATGCCAGTGTTGATACAGCAGCCATTTCCCCTTTAAAAACAGGTATTGTTCAAGGAACATGTAATCCCTTTGAAACGGAGACATCAGAAAATACTTCAGATAAGAATAGGAGCGTCATGATTCAGTGGCTACTTTTGCAACAGTGTATTTCAGCAAGGTCATCGTCTGATATGACCCTTTGCACAACACACAACATTGTATTGATAAGATACAGATTCACATTTTAGTAAACTCAGCGTGTACTGTCAAACCTTAGAAGCAATACATATGTGATGGAATTATTTAAGTAGTATAGCAGGTTATTCCATTGGTGGATGACTTTCAGAAACAGCCACATACAAAGAGAAGTCTTAAATTGACATTTCGTGATTTTGACTTAAGGTCAACTCAGTTGCTTACCAGTAGTGATGCTGATGCTTTGACATTAGCTGCAGCTAAGAGTTCTCAGGACTTAGCAAACAGAGGCATATTCAGCCACAAGGCAGCATGAAAAAAATATGCAGCAGACATCTTTTGTGCATTTCTGATACCTCATTCTGCTCTCAGACCTCCCTCCAGGGCATCTGAGAGGACACAGTGGAGCCGATTATATGCCATAAACTGATACTGCTGATACACATGTTGACAGGTTACCTCTGTTGCTGTCTGGGGACTGACTGAGCTGTGACCTGCCACACAAAATAAAAAGTATCTAGATAGCATTTTGTTCCTTTGCTTTGATAAACTAGTTTCTTGAATTTTCATCTTTCCTAGTTTAAGGTAATTGGTACTCCCCTCTTAACTTGGACCTTCTGAGGGACGTAACAGTTAATCACGCATCACATCCGGGTGTAATGTGACACCTTACAAGCATGCATGCTACTTTGATTGGATGATGAGGTCACAAGTGTAACCTGCGTCTGTGTTTGTCCATGTCTAAAGTGGCTACAGAGTTAGTGTAGCAGTGAAAGTCACACAAATGGTACAGTGTTAATGTTTTAATCAAAACAGCAGTACAGTCTTGCAGTATGAATAATTGCAGGGCTGCGGTGGCATTTTATTTACTCCTGTTAAATGTCATGGTCAAATGGTGTCCAAGCTCATGCAGGGAATACAAAGGATTTTTCATTACATTATTACGCATGAATTTAGTATAGTGCCTCATCAAAACCAACCACTTTTATTCATATCATTTTATTTGAGTTCAGTCACAGCCCCCTTCATGAGATGCATATTAATAAACTAACTTGTAAGGCTTAATGTGGCCAGAATTGTAATATCCTAATTAAATTCTATTATGGCTTTCATTTCTTGATATATTATAATAAAGTAAAATTGCTTCAATGTAGTCATTCACAATTCCCCATTCATTCATAATGTTACCTCACTTACTTCAGTGGAATACATATACAATGCTAAGTGGTTTAAATTACAATAATCATACCATTTCACCCACTGAATGAATACTGTCTTTGTTTAGGGCTCAGCCGGATGAAATATGAGTGCATGTGTTTGTGTGTGTGCATGTGTGTGTGTGAGTGTGAGAATGTGAGTGAGTACATGCATGCTTGTGCGTGCATACATCTCCACGGACAAGTGAGGGCAAGCAGATGGCATGTTGATGCTAAGCCCACACGTGCCATACCCTACGCATGCTTTTCGGTGACCCTTCACCTCCATCTGATTCCCATTCTTAAGATTCCACACGTTGCTCAGTAGGGTTTGGCTCAACTGTATGGGACACAACATTGTCCAAAGTATTTCTAATAAAGTGAAATACAGCACAAACATCAGAATTCCTTTGAGCAGCAGAATGTGACAACAAAATATCATCTCATTTCTGTATAAAGTTGTTAAATGTAGTTCAGTTCAGTGCCGTGTATTTACTATGTAATGTGTATTGCACATACGAATGCAAAATGGTGGACATACAAACATAATGAAAATCTACAAAGCAATGCAACAGTAATGCAAAGACTGTAATTTGTTTCAACTCAATCTAAAGAGTGTTCATTTTGCTCCCAAAGTAAACCTGCTGTGTTCTTTGTGTGCTTTCTGATCTTGTGTCTCTGTTAACAGGATTTAAAAAAAAAATCCATATGAGCTTTTCCTGATTTGCCACTAAGATTAAAGCAGCAATAATAAATCTTTTAATAATAACAAAGGATCAGACAGCAATGTGTAAAGTGAAAGGTGTTGCTGGCAGTGACGAACCAACAGGGAGTTGCTTCCTGACTCCCGGGCCAAGCTTTGGTGGCGTCTGTGTTACCAAAGGCAACAGAGAGGGACAGATGTTCCTGCTCCCACTGAGGAAGCAGCAATTAGGCAAATGTGACAGGTAACAAATGGAGACTTCACAGCGCGTCAGAGAATTAATTAATCGCTGATCTAAATATGGCTTCACATATCTGCATTATGTAGTCTGTGGCTTGAGACAGGGAGATTTAACTCCACTGTACACGCTCTAAGAGATGTACCTTTGTTGTGTTTCTGTGCTTGTGTGTGTGTGTTCGCCTTGATCCTGAACATCAGTGTCAGAGACTAGCCTCTCACTTCTCTCTGCCCTACTTGTGTTCCTTCTTTTGGGATGTTGGAAACTGGAGACCAGTTGTCTTGTGTTCTATCGGATACTGTGTCTTGTTGGGGCTTTGTTTTTGTGCTACTCCATGCTGTTCCACTTTGGAGGTCACAGAGATTTAAGGACTGTGAACGCACTGCTCTACGCCTGACCTAGTTTTATTGAAATTTCCCATTCTCAGCAAAAAGTAACAGTTTTAGGTATTTGAGATTGATGTTGGCTTTGTCTCAGAAGTAGGAAAGAATAGAGAGTAACAAAACACAGAAAGGTAGAGTGTTCATTAGGTAGCTGAACATGTAGGGACATTAATGAATAACATTTCTTGGTGGATAAATATAGATGGCAAGAATATTTCAAAGGAAAACAAATAGTTTCCTGTCAATCTCTGTAAATTATCATAGAAATCTGCTCCACTGCATTTGCATCATTCCCTCTGGATATTCATAGCTCCAAGAAAGCATGCAAAAACTGTAGGTGCTCCTAATATAAGGTCACACTTTTTAATACACTGCTTAAGAACCCAAGCTACCCAGAAATAGCAGTGAAGAATATCTCCTCTCACTGTATCTGGCCAGTGGCCCACCTTCGGGTCTGGAGCTTTCACCTTCAGAGCCTTGAGCTGCTGATGTGGCTTGGGTTTGGCTGGGCTGAGCTTGCTGGGAAATCAGCCAGACAAAGAAGTGTGGGTAGATGAGCAGAGCGGAGATTTCAATTGTGCTCAAGTGTTCAAGTTTCCCTTGGAAAAAGCGGATATTGTTTGGATGGAATAGATCTTAGAAAATGTTGTGGTCCTTTGTGTATTTTTTGTGTGCAGATGAAAAACTGAGCATCTGGTGTGACACAGCTGGTTTCTACAAATGCAAAAGAGTATCCACAAGTGTTAGAGAGTAGTTAATGAATGAGTAATTAATGAATAATTATTAATAACTAGTTCCTACTCATGTGAATCTGCATAATGACACACCTCAAAATCAGTTGTCAGTTCAACTTTTCTAAAGAACATTTGTTGAAAACATGGAGTGGTTATTCGGACTAACCTGGAGGAATTAGTTATGTATCTACCTCTTCCACATTCCCACATGTCTGCAATTTTTCTTTGTAATGAGAATCAAAAGTTTGTCTGCTTCTGCTTCTTTGTTCGCTCTTCACATGCTCAGCAAGAGAGGCTGCCTGGCTACAGTAACGTTAGAGACGGTCTTATTGTCCACATCGCTCATTGTCTCCTCTTCTTTCAGGAGAGCTTTGTGGGTTGGCTTCAGTGAAAACAAGCTCACAACAGATTACTTTGACTTATAGTCAAATAGTCAAAACAACCTGGCTTGTTCGAATCACAGTCGGATCTTGTTATCTCATTTGTCTGGAAGATGTCTTGCTGACGCAAGGTGTCGGTTGTTCCAGAGACACGTCACTTTGAATGTTTGAGATTGACCAAACAAAACAAACTTTCCCACATTATTTTTCAACAGGACAATGACCCCAAACACACCTCCAGGCTGTGTAAGGGCTATTTGACCAAGAAGGAGAGTGATGGAGTGCTGCGCCACCGGACCTGAACCCAATCGAGATGGTTTGGGGTGAGCTGGACCGCAGAGTGAAGGCAAAAGGGCCAACAAGTGCTAAGCATCTCTGGGAACTCCTTCAAGACTGTTGGAAAACCATTTCAGGTGACTACCTCTTGAAGCTCATCAAAAGAATGCCAAGAGTGTGCAAAGCAGTAATCAGAGCAAAGGGTGGCTACTTTGAAGAAACTAGAATATAAGACATGTTTTCAGTTATTTCACACTTTTTTGTGTTCATTCATAGTTTTGATGCCTTCAGTGAGAATCTACAATGTAAATAGTCATGAAAATAAAGAAAACGCATTGAATGAGAAGGTGTGTCCAAACTTTTGGCCTGTACTGTATATATTTTTCAAACCCGTACATAAAATTGCACAAAATAACATAATTACTGGAACTGAAGCTTTAGACGGGGACAGATGGTACTTTTGTTTGCGAAAGTACAGCATAGTCTTTTTACTTTCATAAAAGGAAGTTGGGACAGTGTAGGTTAACATATATATCTTCATATATATATATAAGTATAAACCCGAAAGTAGATTAGTGTTTAGTATATACACGATCACATTTATCTTTAGTTAAACCCAGCGTATCCAGACTATCTGTAATAAAAGGGTGTGACTTTGCCTCTAGACACAGAGGATTACTTTACCTTTGCTATTATTAGTTTAACATATCATATAAAAAGTATATATGGGAATCGTGAGTATCAAATTCAGTCTGAGGGTGAGTTATGGTTGATGGTTCACACAGGTCGAAGGGGAGGCATCTTGTGAGTCAGCAAACTGATGTCTATACATGTCCCGAGGTATGTGGGTTCACAGACACACAGCACTCCATGAAATCTGCTGTGTGTCATTCCATTATTCTAAAATGGCTTGGAATAGGCCTTTCGGTGTTATCGCAGCCTTACCAGGGCTTTGGTCTCCTCCTCGTCTTTGTAATAGTAGAGCTGATCCCCTCGCAGAACAAACCAGCGACTGTGCCAAGTCTTGACAAAACCTCCTTGCTTCCTGAGCCACCCACACCTGATGACACTTGGCTGTCCCTGCCTCTGGATCTCTGTGCTGGCCTGGCCTGCACTGCGCTGGGGGCTGCCGTGGGACACACACTGGTCGTCCATGACAGCAACTCTGATCTGCAAAAAGGCAAAAAGGATTAAATCTGTATGGATTTACAGAATCTTCCAACAGATAATGCACAATTCATGAATGCTTACCAAAATTATTTTTAAAGAAAAGCCCAGCGAGTTTTAAGTTTGAAGCTCAAATATTCTGCAAGAATTCAACCAGCAGAGTTTGATAAGGAGAGTGGAATAATTATAGTCCAACACAAATGTAGCTGCAACAAGTCTGCTCATTTAAACTGTTCATTCAGCTCACTTAATAAGAATCATTTTCTTCCAATAGATTGTGTGGATTATCCCGAGTTGTCATTTTCCGTTCTGCCAAAACACACCACTAATCTTTCTCAAATCCTCAGTAAATAACATAAACTTGAGGAAAATGGGAAAACGTTTTGGTTTTTTGGAGGACCCAACTCTTCAACAAGAATGTCTGGCTTATTTGATGTGGTTTGCCAGTCATGGAACAGTATGGAATTTGAGGCAGACAGAATGGAGCATTGCAAGGAGACAAAGGCAGACGGAGAAGTGTGGGAGGAGGAATTCATAAGCCAGATAACAAAACCACGGGCCAAACCTCTAATCTCTTTTATCTTTTTCTTGTGTCACCCACCTATGTATGTTGGCCTGCCAGTCTTTTACATGTCTCACTGTAACATTTTGTCTATTAACATATGACCCTTTTTATTCAGCTGGGTGACATCTGATCAAATGCATCATCAATACATGCACTATATACATAAGTGCACTGACAAACAACACCATGCATGCAATAAATCACTCATACTGTTTCCATTAGCATAATAGATCATTTAAACTTGTGCATCATTCACTGCCACTATACTTGGAGATGGATGCCATCAGCTCTAAGCACTGCCATGTTATCAGTGGCACTGGTTGAGCTTGCCTTGGTGGAAGTCCAAACAGCCCACAGGTCCAGATGAGGACCAGATGTAGCCCAGCAGTGTTCCAGGCAGTAGTGGAGCAAGTGCAGCAGGGCTGCTGTGGTGATTTCAAAACTTTCTGTGGTTCCATGCACTCAGGCCAAGCAAGTCCTGTGTACATGTGCATGCAGGAACACGCTCACTACTCTGGATTCCTCTGCAAAAATACCAGTTTTACGCTTGTTTTGCATTGCGGTGGCCATAACCTACTTATTATGTTTTGTCCATCTCTATTTCATCTTTGCTCAACTTTCATGCTGTACAGTATGTGGGAAAAAACTGGGCAGTACTCTTTATTCAACAGTGGAGAAAGATGTCAACTGAGCTAAGTTCATTCAAGGGAAAATTCTTCATTTAACACTAATATTGGAGAGACTAACCCCTTTATCCCTCTTGCCTCCCACACGCTTGATTCTCTTAGCTTACACAATCTGCAAGTGCACACATGAGCACACACACACACACACAGTATAAATCACAGACTAGGGTGGATACACCCATCTGTTGATGGAGTCACCTGCTGTGTTGCCACTCTGGTGCCACAACCCCTTAATAATTTCATGCCCCCTGCACAGGACCTAGTTAACAGCACTTCTGGGACGGGCATGCTGTGCTGCATTGAATTGAAATGGCCTTTCTTCTCGGAGCTGACTGAGAGTAGAAAGACTATTTAAAATTTACATTATACTGCGGTCTAGACCAGAGGTAATGAATTGCTATACAGGGATATAAGGCGTAATCACTACTGAATCTATAAATTTACAACAAATGGTATAAGATTAGTGGGAAAGCTAGTAGTTCTTTTGCCAATGCAGGAATGATGAATTGTGACCTTTGGAACGTTACACATTTTAATTGTTGTAAATGTTCTAAAAAGCTAAAAGACAGTTTGTGGGTTCTATCAGACATATCTAGGAGGATTGTGGGGAAAGTATGTGTTAACAACAGTCCTAAAGTAATGAATCCTATATCCTATGTACAATATGAAGATGAACTATGGTGGAATAAGCAACTGCTTTCAGGCTGGGTATTCGAAGATGACATACAGGATAAGACATACATACGGTAAGCAACAACCCAACAAGGGCTAAAGTAAAGGCTGACCTGATTTTCAAACCTTGATTTTATATTGGTTGTACAGATACTTAGCTCCCTATTGTTGCCAAATTTGGTTGTAGGCACATTTATGATACAACTGCAGTCCCTGCAAGAACACATCGTGTTTGTCCATTCAGCACATTAAAAACAGCCTTCCAGTGGTTTACTCTGTAAAACACCTGAGCGTACAGGTGCATAATCTGTGCATAAGTAGTGTCTCTGTCTCCTGATCCTACAAGCAGTGGAATATATGTAGTTTATAAGAAGCAATCTTTTTTTTAAACTGATGCATGCAGTTCGTTGTTAAAATAAATGTCCAGACATGTATGTTAAATTAAATCAAATTAAGCAAGACTCAAAGAACTCATTTGGGGAACACACTCTACATATTAGAGAGAAAATGTAAATTTTCATCTTTAAGTTTGGTCATGGCATCAAGTCTACTCTCAGTGTGGTGGAGCATTTAATTTCCAAAATGGAGGTTAACACTCATAACCAACTCGCATAACCACCTGCTCATGTCTGGCAACACTTGCTTCTGTCTTAACTGTTAAGTAACATTAAAGACATATTGAGTTCAAAAATATCCAAGAATTTTCTCACAGTGCACCAGAGAACTTTGACCATGCTAAGAGGTAAGTGGGAATAGACACCCTGATGTTCACTAACCCTAAACAACAATTGCTCGGGATACAGCACACACACACACACACACACACACACACACACACACACACTCACACACTTACACATACCACAGACACACTGCACTATAATTTCTAAGCAGGATGCGACATATCTGTGGCTCTGCTGCAGTCAAATAAAAATGCATATATTCAAACTCCAAACGAGAAAGAAAGGGGCAGACTGACTTTTTTGTGAGGGGCACAAATCTTTCAAACCACCATTAGTGTTTGTCTCCATTTCGGCACAGAGATATTAGTATTCTCTGTCTGTCTGTGTCTATCAGGAAATGGATACTGAGCCAGGCCGTCTCAGGATCAGGGACGCCTTGTTGTTGGTTTAAAAATATGCGTCTGTCAGTGAAATCATGAAACACAGCTACTGGATGTGTCTGTTGTGGTGAAAGCTGTTCTCAGAGCAGCCAAGAAGGCACTGAGTTGTACAATAAATCATTTTCATTTCTTTCCTGGGACACAGCCATTTGATGTAAAGTGATACTTGTGATGAAGAACCTATGCATGACAAAAAGAGGTTTTGTGCTTTGTTGAACACTAAAAAGGAACTGTGCACAGTTAAGGATAATGCGGCATGCACACTGAAATAAAGTGATAGCAACTGTTACATACATAAGTAACATATGTGTTGGCTACATCATGAATAACATTATACCCATACACAGAGGAAATACGACTATCCAGAGGTCTAAACAAAAAAGGATGCTTGATGAGACTGTAAAATCTCATGATACTGCAAACCTTGTTATCCACACAGGACCCATCTGACAGCACCAGTAGGATAGTTTTCAGTGTTTGCACATAGTGTTTGTTCCCCATATGGGAAAGTAATGAAGCTAACAGCACACAGAAAGTCTGAACTGCTCTTTGACACATCTTTGTTTGAACTGAGCTGATTTGGAAGAAAGGAGATTGAGGCACTCATTTCACAGTTTGGCTCATTCTTTGGGAAATTTGAGTTGAGCTGTTTTTTGCTGTTAAAAATACAACAGAGTTACCTAAATCATACAGTTTGGGCTGCAAAAAGGAGAGCATTCGACTCCGCTAATTGAGCCTGTACAGATTGTTGCCCAAATTACCAAAATTGTTAGTGTCGCATAGGGACAGTGGCTAGAAATCTTCTGTGACCACAGGAAGTGGCCGGTCACAGCAGTACCAAGGGAACACTCTGCCGAGAGAAAATTTGGACTCAGCAAACTTCACAGGCCAAAATGGTAAACATGAGTGTGCTAAAGCATTTTACAGACATCATGTGACACGATTTCACACTTTAAAAACTGTTGACTATTTGCTAAGCTTTGGCCATTGATGTATTATAAGAACTAGATACCAGACCACCGCTCATCCTTGCTTCCAGTTTTTCCCAGTAGCCACTCATGGTATTGCCACAAAAAATCCTGTGTGAAAAGCATTTTCCCAGCAGACTGTGTAAAATAGACATCTATAAAACTGTTGACAGGACACAACCAGCTATAAACATCCTCAATTATCTCACTTTGTATTGTATATTTTTAAGTTATGGAGGTTTAATTGCTGTGAAACATTTCCAAAGCCCAGAGAGGTCATTTTATTTCTGAATGATACCACCACTGTAGTACAAACCATTCACCAGAGCAGCTGGGCCAGAGGCATGATGGGATGGGCATTACCATGTCTATTCAGTAGGACACATAACCCAGAGTCTAGAATATTTTTGGCGTTTGTGCCAGGAGAACAATTTTTACTGGACTGAATAGGCGCTATTTTCAGTCTGTTATCCAGTTTCTTTAATACATCAATGGATTTGCCCCCTTTTTCCACTGTTATGTTTTGTATTTTGTAATTTTTGAAGTGATGTGACTTTGATTTCAGGCAGTCGATTCTTAGGCTAAAATGACAACCATTGCTACCAACTGAGTTTTTATTGTTTCCTGCTGACTCATTTTAACACTGTGATCTTGTAACTTAGTAGTTTAATGTGCACTTCATGGCTACATACATGATATGATATCATGCTAATAGAGCGAGGCTAAAGTTGCATCCTCACCAGTTGTGTAATGAAAGACAGCTTTTTTCTGATATTGTAGTGTAAACCTTTGATGGTAAGTGAAATGTCAGACAATCTCAGTTCCATATTTTTACTGATTTGATCACAGGGATGCAAATAATCTCCCGCTTAAAGCCTTTATGAATCACTGATGAATAGCATGAGTTCTTTATTCATGTCCTTTAACATATGGTCGACAGTGCCATTACCATCTGTCTGTCTTCAGTTGTCACTTTTGCATTTTCAGCAGCTGCCCTCCACCACATTGGCTCCAGTGCTTGCCAAAGCCTGTGCCAGCTTCCCTTGGATAATGCAAAGGTCAATGGTGCATTAACAGAAAAGTCACTATGGAGGCTCAAAACAGTGCTATCATTTAGTTTAGTCTAATCAAGTCTGAATCGATCTATCGATCTATCGATCTATCGATCTATCTATCTATCTCATGTGTCTTTTCTCCACCACCGCAAAGTTTGCATTAAGATCTGATTGGTGGACACACAGGATGTGACAGCTTTATTGCATATGCAAGTCAGCACGTTTGCCAGCTCATTCCATCCATCTGGCAATGACATAAACTGTTTGTGTTTCATTAGCAGCCATCTAACATCCTACAACTCAGATCAAAGCTCGAGCACAAATGTTCCCTTGTAAAAAGTCATAGGTTTGTCATTTGTTTGTGCCCAGTATATAACCACCCTCGTATGCTGCTAACAGCAAAAAACGCCATAAAACATGCAACAGAGGAAACATAAACTTCACATTGCCAGTCAATGCTGTCGACCCTTTAAATATCCCTAAGCAACCTTCCCCCTAAAGTCTGCACAGTTGGGCCTCCATGACCCACATGTGTTAAAGACAAATATAACCCTCTGCTACTAAAGCTGCTACCTAGAGAGCAGTCTGTTTCTGTTAGACTCTTGCTGAAAAGTCAATGAGGTGAGGGGCGTGCATGTTTCTTGCCATGCTGTTGCTAATTGTTGGAAAGGATGTGAAAGAGGAACGTCTTCACAGATGGAAGCACTATACTATACTCTGTATATAGAAAAAAAACCCTGATCCATTGCTCCACCCAACACATGCACAAGTCAGGTCCATCATGATGTCATGCTGAAGGGAAGCTATCCTTCATTACGGGGCAGGTAGGTGGTCCATGACGGGTCACTACCTTAACAACCCACTGTGAGTCACAAAGACACAGGCAGATGGATGGAAGCAGGAGAGGAAGGGAAGTAAAGGTGGGCGATAAAATGTATTACAAACGTAAAAGGACTGCTTTTGGAGATACATTTTCTTTTTGTGCCTGCTGCTGAAATGCCAAATTAACTCCCTGACTTTCTTGTATGAATCAATGTGATGAGTCACTGTCTATTTTGTCTGCACACCAATTTAGACGCCATATGTGGCCCCTTTCATAGTCTACAATGCAGCCCTTTTGGTATGATACACTCGTTACCCACTCACAAGCATCGCTGCCCCTCCCTCTCCATTTTCCTCCACACCATGTGTCACAGTATGTCTGGGAACGGAGCTGCCCTGTGGAGAAACAAGGGTCCAGACTTCAAGTTGACCACTGACTCATTCTACATATGTTTGATGCCCAGTTATAGCTGAATGAATGATACTGCTGATATGTGCTTTGTAATACAGTTATGTGAATACTGGGGGATATTAGGGGGATAAGATTCAATGTGAGAGAGTGAACTGACAAGCACACCTGTGGTCATAGTCATTTTCCCCAATAGATGTTGGTTTGGGGAGGGCAAGCTGACTGATTTTAACCCTCATACATTAAATGACACCTTACTGTAGAATCCCTGGATGAAGGTCAGATGTTAAAGGAGAGTTTGACATTTTTACATATTTTTATCTTTTAGATGAGAGAACTGACACTATTTTCATGTATTGGCATAGCATAATGAGTGGAAACAGCCATCTTGGCTCTGTCCAGTGGTAACAAAATCCATCTACCAACAACTCTAAAGCACACTAATATCATGTTTATTTAATTTACAAATAAACTGTGCAAACCTCACAGTGAGCTTTGTAATATTACCAGTGTTTGCCTCTGAGCAGTTTCCAGGCAACCATTGGATCCAGGAAGTTACTGTGCCTAGCAACGCAATGAAAATGACAAATTGAAGTTTTTGTACAATTTATGAATATGTGACCTAAAGTATGAGATCAGTGAGTGACAGAGCTGCTGCTAGGCAGATTTTGTTAACCTTTGACAGAGGCAGGCTAGCTGTTTTACCGTCTGTCTGCCAGAAAGCGAATAAGAGTATTTCTCAAAACGTCAAACTATTCTTTTAAAATTTTTTAATATTTTTCCATTTTGACCTCAATTCCAGTTTTGTTGCAGTTTCAGTCCCCTTCGTGTCCATCCTTTCCTCGCTCTCAATAAGCAGATATCACAGAATTGGACCTGGGAACAGTCGAGTGCAGCAGCTGACACGGGGAACCTGATCCCTGGGCTTTCCAGCAGCACAGCTTGTGCACTGCAGACATTCCTGGCACACGGGGGTCATCATATCGTGCCGCCCTCTACCTCAGCTCATGCCCTGTTGGCTTTCACATCTTCCTCTTCCATTAACACACCAGGAGGAGGGAACAAGCTGCAGAAATATATTTTCTGCCTTCCCTGCCATTTTATCAACATTTAACATTCACCTTGTCCTTTCCTTCTCATCCATTCATTCTTATCATTTGAAATCTTTTCTCATTCCCTTTCTCTGCCTCCTTCTCCCATTGTGGTCAGCGACATCCTCGTACACGCGTCACAACCAGCACATTAATCCAGGCATGATTCAGTTTTCTGTTTGGCCAGCTGACAGCCAGACAGGGGGTCAGGATTTTGGATGGCATATGCAACGGTCTCGCCATCTGTATGTCCTGTACCAGAATTAGCAAGACCTTGCAAAATGCTGGTCTAACAGAGCAACAGTATAATAAGTGCACTAAATTTAACAGCATGACTGAAACCTACCTGAAAAGCACACAAAATTTATGCTTTTCTGTACAGAAGTCATTGCTATGGTTACCTACAGCAAATCAGCATTTTGGTTATACTGTTCCTGGCTAACCTGGCAAATATGCTGTAGATAGAGGTTTTAGCTTTTAGTCATTTCCACTGCATGTTTCACAGATTCCCACCAGACTCCCCCTTGTGTGACACATCTATATAACCAGAAAAATATGCACTAACTTCCTCTGGTGCATCTCTTCTCCAGTCTCAATATTTTTACAGGCGACACAGCTGGACAAGTTGTGTCACTAGTTTAACACAGTGGAAATATATCACATTAATGAGCCAATGGGAATGATGCTGGGAATTTGTTTGACAAGCTTGCGCCAAAAAATGTTCAGTCGCCAAAGCACTTATGTATCTAATTGTTTTCAGTAAATAGAAGGCACTTGCTTGCCTCCTCAGCTTGTGGTCTCGTAACAGCCCAAGTGTTGCAAGTAAATCCAGGGACCCCAAAACACCCATTATCATTGCCCCAACAATATAGGAATGCTAAAGAATGTGGTTTTACTACTGCAATATTATATTAAGTTCAGCTCCTGAAATACCTGCTTAAAACATAAATTACATAACTTAAAGTGTCACTGAACCCCTCTTAGATTGAACCTGTCAGTCAGTCCATTTGCCTACAGCATCTTCACTTTTCTATTATGTGCCAAAGTGTGTACAGATGTGTGAATGTGAAGAGCAATGGAGGCAATGCCACCGGACTATCAATATTTCACAGCACCATAGAGGCAAAAACATACCAGGCTATAAAACTGTACAAACTCAAACAGCAGACTCACCTTTCAAACAGACTGCCTTGTTGCTCTGACGTGTGGTGATGCAACTACTGTATTCAATCCAATGACATGTAATCAGTCAACATCAACAGAAATCCTGGGTTGAGACAGGCTGAAGTTGTAGTCCTGCTCTGCTGCTGCTGCTGCTGCTGCTGCTGCTTCCCTCCAGAACTACCTCAGTGTGAGCAGAGTGGATTGAGTTAGCTGAGGCTCAGACAAGCTGTTATAAACTTTTCCCCTGACTGCTCACACCATCTGCATGCTGAGAAAGTCTCCGCTGTGGACAGGATGGCTGTCGCGGTCAGAACAGTCACACATGGGGCACCATTACAGCGGGAGTCCGCCCAGACACATGCACACCCACATGCACTCACACACAAACACACGCTCTCTCTCCCTCAACACTGCAGCCTTATGCAGTCCGAACTCCTCCAGTCATCCTGGCTGGTGAGGCGCTCACACTCATTCTGAGAGGACTGTGTGTGTGTGTGTTGGTTACAGAGAGGAGGAGGGAGGAGAGAGGGAGGGGGAAGTGTGTATCTGTGTGTGAGTGAGAGAGAGCATGTTTTAGGAAGTCTCAAGATGAGATCTCTGTCTGAGCAGGGCTCCAGCTGTGCAGCTGACTTTCTCTTGTATTTTTTTTACAAAAGAAACTGTCACTTTCCTCAGACTGTGTTCCACACTTCTTCAAAAACTGTGCCATGGTTCACAATGTGGAATATAAACCTATAAATTACCCATATATCATCTGTGAGTAATCCAGCATACAAACACAAACAGCTGCCCCAGTTTGTGTCTTCAAGATGACATATACAAATGACAGAGTGCATGCAGCTCGACAAACATTTATTCAGTGACACTATCCTCACTTTGGTGCAAGCCCAGCTGTTTACACACCAGTAGAAAGTGCACTTTGTTTACTTGGGAGTGGTCTAAGATTTCTTCCTATTCCATAGTCTCTTGTATTTGAGACTCATTACCTTGGAGAAATATGTCTGTCTAAGTGAAAAAAGAGCATTTTTCATTTTGTTGGTAATACGCAAAGATAAAAATGCTGAATGTGTATGATAAATGGAGGTAAAGTCTTTATAGTGTTGTTGTGGTTGTGAGGCATTCACGGTTTTAGGAACGTACAGTGTCTGCTATCCTTTAACAACTGGAATTCTGACATGTACAGTACATTCCTGTGCTCACTCAGGCAATCATCAGGCTCCTTATCGGCTTAATACCCAGACATGGGCTATTGATTTATGACAAGAAGCAAGCAAAAATGAAATGAAAAGATGTTACTATTTTACAGATTCCAATGCATGGTTGTCATGCACGCCCCAAAAATGGAAAAATAAGTAATTATATATATTCATATAGAAAATAGTTCACTAGAAATATGCACAGGTTTTAAAAACAAATATATATATACCAAATATAAAGGATGGAAGACACGTCAATGCAGAGGACGCAGAAGGGAGGAAGCAAAAAAGAATTAGAAGAGTCACCACCACTTTATCTATAATATACTGAAATGTCCAACAGAAAACTAGTTTTCTACACCACAAGACAGATACAGAACCTTTACACAACCCTAATGTACCGCTGGCATGTGTCAGCCACATCCCCTGGTCCTGCAAAATGTACTCATTACTAATAATGGAGCAATTCCATTCTAAGTGGGAGGTAGCTGATGTGTCACAGTCATCACTTCCTCCAAATTAAATCAGTGGTTGAAAATTTGTTAATTTACAACTCACATACAGTATAGTGTATGAGAACGGGGGGAAAATATGACTTGGGGAGTGTTTGTATTGTGATGTGATTCTAGAAGAGTTGATGGAGTAAGACCATGGAGGAGTTTCGCCACCATGGTGTTGAATGTGGAAGAATTGATGTCAACAAACTAGTTTGGTTATTGAGGTGTTAGAGGGTCAAGTAGAGGGTCATGCCGAACACATTGCTTATTGATCTGTTTGATGTATAGGCAGACTCTGAGCAGCGGGGCGAGGCCAGAATGAGGTCACTGTCACATTTGGACTTTCCATTAGCATCTGTCAAACAACCGATCGAAGAGGGAGCGGCAGAACATGAATCTGTCCAAAGATTCAAAGTGCCACGTTTCTGAAAGCGCAGACCATGGTTAGGTTTTCTCCAGATAACAAGTCTTCATTTTTGTCCACGTTTAACTAGTTCTATAATGCAAAATAGCCTGTGATAAGTAATCAGAATCTTAGAGGACACATTGCATTGATGGCATATCTACAGCTCCAATGATCAAACTTTCAGGCATCTAGAACGATGGTTCCCAACCACTGTCTACTTGCTAGACATCATCACAGTTAGTGGTGTTTGGATGTGTGTTGTGAGCAGTTTAACCAAACAGTATATTTCCCCTTTCATTTTGTTACATTTGAAGTATTTAGAAGCCTGAAATATCCAGTAATTCATAAGAAGAAAAAAACACGAGTTTGAAATAACATGACATTTTGTGCAAGAGAAATATATATGTTTCTGTTTTATTTGTTTAAACATCCTGAGACCTGCAATCTGGGAACCAATGATCTAAACAATTCTGCCTGGAAACAATGTGCTTGTCTTTATCATGACACTTACAATGTGGCTGTGACAGCACAGCCCAAAAGTGATCAGTCGTGCGTACTAATTCTGTTACACCTCCGACGACCCATGCTCGCTCATGCACAGTAAACATTAGGTGTACTTGGTAGAACAGTTTTTGACCCAGAGTCTTCTTGCTGTTCCATGTTTTAAAAAAATGGATTTTTCTATATGCAGTTGTGCAAAGATATTCATATTCAGTAGTCAACAGTGAGAATATAGTAAAATCCTTCCTCCCAATAAAATCTAATCTCCACACAGACAATGAGTTGTCTAGGTGTCATGAAAAGCCTCATTAGATTAAACGAAGATTAAATGAAAAGTTGAGACTGAACTAGAAAAGGCTCTGAGCCATCTCTCCTCAGCCATCCTTCAGCGTGTTTTATTATATTTGCAAGACATGGAATGCAGAACATGAAACACTGTGACCTTGTGACGTAAGACGTGGCCATCTGTAAACAAACTGGAGCTGCATCTACTCCCATGAGGTATTCTCTGAGACCTTATCTGATAGGAGATAACTCACACGATTAGAATGGATGAATCTTCGCAGTAGAAACCTCTGGGAATTCAGATACTCTCGATGGGTTTGCTGTTCTCATGGCCTTGCTGTCAGAGGTTTTGGACAGTCGGCGGCTTCTGGAAAAAGATAATGAAAATCTTTAGAGGCCTGCAGACAAGAAGTCTATCCCAGCGGACCACGATGACACTAGAACTCATTTACTTTGATTCTATGATATGATTTTAGGGCTTCTGATATTGCTGTACTTGTTATTTACTGTTGTCGAGGTATCTCCACTGAGCTTCACAGCTTCTTTCAGCTCATTGTTTTGGTTTTAGGGCCTGCGACATTAATTCTTTAGGTCACCCTCACCACTCTCATTAGCACCACTTTTGGCTGCAGTGGGAAGATTAAAAAGCTCTGAAACCTACTTTACACTCTCTGCCTTGTGCCAAACAGGAGGCAGACAAAGTCAGCGTCCTGCTGGTGAACATACTGGAGCATTTAGCAACTAAACAACCAGATATTTACCTCAGCTCTGGCAAACCAGAGTTGTAAGGGTGAATACTGGACTTACATTCATCAAATGGACACAAGCATGACTCTAAATGAGTGACAATGTAGCTCCACACCTGCTGGATGAGTACAAAGGTAACTGTTTGCTAAAAAGATTTCAGTTTAAATTAGGGGATAATATGTCAAAGTTGTGTTTACAGCTTATTTCTGATGACCAAAATCTGCTACTGCAGGTTTAATATCCTAAAGGTTACTGTGGAAAGAAAGTTTGTAGTCATTAAACTATCACCTGCACAACTCATACTACAGAGTAACAGCCTAAAGTTGGAGGTGTCCTGGTAGCCTTGAGGAGGGTGCCCAACCCTCTTTCCCCTCATTTTCTGTCACCTCTCTAATGTCGACTCTCTAATCTCTGAAAGCATGAAATGCAAAAAAAAAAAAAGAATGCAAAAAAGCTAGAAGCAAGCTCTAAAGATTTGGGTGAGAAAAGGGAGTTTGTTGTCATCCATGAGTAAGATTGTTAAAGGTAATTGCAAGAGTGAGGGAGTACACTATATTGTTGTTTATCAAGGTTAAGGTCACCCCCACACACACACATACACACACTCCCTGTTTTACACACATCACTGCTTGTTTCATTTTGTCTCCTGACCTCAGTGGAGATAGAACTATACTGTAAGAAGGTTGCATCTCCTTCTCCTAACTTGCTGACAGTTGTTTTGAAAGGTCAAAGCAAACACTCAAACTGAGTGAAAGGCATGTCCACACTGCTGTAGGAAGGTATGTTTATGTGCATACTCATCTGGCCTCGGCACACATACCTTAACCTCTACATATGACATTACAAGGGTCCAACAGATCAACTCACATCACACCCATTCTATCTGCCTCACACTGGCTCCCCATCAAATTCATTTTAAGGGTCTTGTTTTTACATATAGAGCCCTGCATGGTCAGCGTACATCTCTGAGCTGCTTCATCCATACATCACCAGTAGGTCCCTGGGATCCTCTGACCGGGGTTTACTGTCAGTCCCCTGCACGCAGCTAAAAACGAAAGGTGATCGTGCCTTTGGAGTG
This sequence comes from Pempheris klunzingeri, assembly GCF_042242105.1. Taxonomy (NCBI): domain Eukaryota; kingdom Metazoa; phylum Chordata; class Actinopteri; order Acropomatiformes; family Pempheridae; genus Pempheris; species Pempheris klunzingeri. Next base: position 15,488,079 of record NC_092030.1, on the reverse strand, counting down.
GTGGCTCTGACATTGTGGAACAGCCTTCCTGTGGACATACCATCTGTGGTCTCGGCTGATGCTTTTAAAAAGCAGCTGAAAACACATTTATTCAAACTGGCCTTTTCCTCGCCTCCTGCTGACTGACGCTCATGGGTTATGATTGCTGTGTTTTGGTGTGTTTCAGATCTGTTCCTTCTTATGGTTGATTGTTGTTGCTTCTTTTATTGTTTTTATGATCTTATTTATGATTTTATTATATTTATTGTTTTTATTTTCTTTTACTCCTGTAAAGCACTTTGTGACTCTGTTCTGTGAAAAGTCCTACATTAAATAAACTTACTTATAACGGTACATGAATTGAACAGCTATAGATTGTCTTGGTTATTTGTTTTATTTTGCTCTTATTTATAGTCTATTCAGCTATAAGCTTTCCACACCAAATCTTCTTTTTCTTGATGCAATATTGCTCTCTGGTGGTGACTTCTAAAACTTTTGGATTAGTAACTTTAACAAGCCTGTTTATGTTATTCTTTATCTTCAAAGTTCTGCACACACGTCAACACTCATGACTGTATGTATGTATGTATGATTTATGGCAATATGACGCCAGCCTATGATTAAGATTGGCATTCACAATGTTGTAAAACTCCTATCACTCTCATTTCAGATAGACATGAACTGAAATGAACACAATCAAAGTACAATTTCATATTGCAGTGTTTGTCAGAGCTTCAAGACAAACTGAATGGTCAAATAAATGCAAAATAACTTTATGATACAATACCATCAAGGAGCCACCAGAGGTCCATGTGTCACAGCACAAAGGGGTACTCAGAAATTATTTCTACACGGACTAAATCACAGAATTACTCATTTCACCTCTCCAAAAGGGCATTTGTTTTACTCTTATATGTTGAATATATGATTTATATTTATATTTATATTCTTAGAAGTGTGATAACCTTCCAGTGCACACCAAATATACAAAGTAAAATATAAATAGCACAGACTATATATTCATGCGTTAAAGTCAGTCAAACAGTCATCTCATCAGCTACGTCCTAAATGCTGTACCTGCATACAGTTTGCCCCATATCAAGTTTATACTGTAATTATAGCCTTTTAAGTGTGTAATTTGATTCATGAAAAGGTTAACAAATTGACTTTATTGACCATCATATATATCTAAATATACTGTATTTTATTAGTCTTAATTCAAGAAATTGAGCAATTGCCACTTATGGCACCTTTTGCCACTTTTTGAAAGATAAAAACATCCCATCATCAGAGATTTGATCTCGGTAGAGTCAGGAATCATAACTTGCCTCATGCGGTTATGATCACATAACATGACATGGTAACCTCTTGTCCCAAACAGATTGGTGCACTATTTTCAGTGATAGTATTTTGCGGTAGTGAAAAAAAAGCAGGATGTGGTGGTGAAAAAGAAAACCATTTATGCTATTCCTGACACAGAGAATGGGGCAGAACAAAGGATGGAGTCTAATCCAAACACAAAACTCCAACTAAACAAGATCAAAATGTAAGTCCACCAGTCATTCAACAGGAAACCACACTTCACGTAATTTTACTTAAGTACAATACAAGAGACTATCTGACAGCTGTGTCAAGCACAAAATTAGGATTTATGTATGTGTACTTTTCATTGCCTACCAAAACTAACGCTATAACTCTCTGTAATTCTGAGGTGTGATAGTAAACCTGTTAGGAAATGTTCCCCCTCGTGTCCTACTGACAAGAAAAAGACTGCAGGGGTCAGAAATCTGTCAGGTCACTGAGGTCAAGGCTCCAGGCGCTTTCTGTGCCAGTTTACTGCAAGATGTTTCTGAGAACTGAAAAAAAAAAGGAGGGGACCCTGGATTAAAGGAGCCAAAGAATTAGTTAATCAAACTGGGTTCCATTTTCAATCAAGTGACATGGCAGCCTGTGAGTTAAAGTGCTTTTTGTTACTTTAGATATCTGCTATCAATGTAATCAATCTCATCACTTGATTTCCCCGTTCACAGTGTTTATGTGTTGACGCCAATAAGCCTTGTCATTCTACAGCTACAATAAACAGCCTGTTGAGGCAGGGCCAGACTGTAAATACCAGAACATCTATTTGCAGTAAATCAGTGTTATTTACTACTCCGTTCACGCACCTTTGTTTCTGTGGAGGCGGCAGTGACGTGTTCAGGGAGTCAGATAAAGGGTATTTCTCACCAACGCTTTCCTGTTATTTTCAAGGGTCCTTTGTTTGGTTGCGAGGCCTCGGCCTGTTGGTTCTCAGGGGAATGAGAGGAACATTTGAGCTTGAACACTTATGAACACTCCTGTCCTCATACACAGACTGCTCCCATACCTGTCTGTATCACTGTGTGTGTGTGTGTGTGTGTCACCTTGTCCTTGGATTGAGGATATACATCCAACTTTATCCTTTATGCCTTTGACGGTTATCATACAAAACCATGATGACCAGGAAATGAACTTCAATATACATTAATATACATGAACATTCATATCTTTTTTTGTATGAGAAAAAAAAATGACCATGATTATTGATTAAAAGTTTGATGCTGCAGCTGCAACGGACAGATTTTTGGCCTAGTTTTGAAACAAAAAATATATTGTCTCTTGTTCAAATTCTTAAATTCCCACTTTTTTACTGAAGGAATGACTTTAAAACAAAATACAGATCACAGCGATAGAGCACTTTGTCACTCACACTAATCCCATTTATAGCTACGTTTTCCCGACTTGTTGATGAGTGTTTTTAGATGTGGAGCTCTCATTTAAATGATAATTTAGCTAAGCAGATACGAAGTGTCTCCCTCTAACTCCCGACATGGGTGGTTGTGTGTCAATTCCACGCTTTTGGAGTGTCTCTTGAAAAAATCCTTGCTTTTAAATTCCTGTCCTGGGCAGACACAACAACAACAGGAAGAAGGGCCATTTTCACAGGTGTCAGGAAGCACAGGAAATAAACAAGCTGAATACTGGAAAACATTTTTGTACCAGTAAGAGTCAGAGGTGAGGCTAATAAGAGATATTTTTAGCTGGGACAGGATTATTTTGCAGTTTGGGCCAAAAATATATATATAATTTTGATCTCCATTAGATGTGTTGTACTTTTATTCTGCCTGGTGACGTATTTAAAGAGGACTTGAGAGAAAAAGCATCTTCCTCTAATCAAGGGTCGCTTATCATGTTTAATTAGGAACAACTTTAGGCTTCACTGTAACCTTTGAGTCAAAATCACAAAACTGAATCATTGTTGTCATGATTAATTTCAGTTCTAATTCAGGGCTATGAGAATAGTTGAAAGACTTTTACGAGTGTTTTTTTCTCTACAAGGGAAATCATATTATATGCTTCTCTCAAGAAAGACTTTAACATTTAAATTGTTTATATTCATGACTTTTTTCCCTGTTAACTAATGTAAGTCCCATCGACAAAGCAAAGTGTTTTAGTACAGCTTTACAGGCAAAGCCATTTGTAAAGCCAAGTAAGCCCCACCTTTGCACTTCAGTTCTTCTCATGCTGGTGGTAGTAAAAGTATTTTTCCATGACCGAGAAATGTTTTCTACATGGGAACAAAGCATATTTTGCCATTTGTGGAAGCTGAGAAAGTAGGGCGTTCCACGACATAAGAGTCAAGGATGCCTGAAGAATTCTCAGTGCTAACAACCATTTCTGCTCTTGAGCTTGGAGATATCATTTTATATCATCATGGGAAACAGGAATTCCTTCTACTCAAGAGAAATACTTTGCTCCAGACTTCTCAGGATTTTCACACTGCTCACAGGACTTTTTCCCATCTATCATAAATGAAGACCAGGTTTTTTCTTCTATTGTCATCCTGAGAAAGTCAACATCTGCTCCTCTTTTTTAATAGAACACCTATTTAGAGTTTAATACGCTTCAGTTTTTTGGGTACACCTGATTTTCAAAGGTGCTAGGTGTCTCTGCAACATGCTGAGATGTCAAATGTTTCCAGAAATACTGCATGGAGTGCACACACACCTGTCAGAGATCTTACTCAGAATGAGCCAGGATACCATTTGATTGAACTTGATACATTCATATTATTTACAATGCATACAAAGCGGCTGGAGCAAAGCAAAGTGTAGAAAAGTGCTAAAAATATTCAGACTATGGCTATGGCTTACATTCTAGCATTTTGTCTGCTCACCTCTCCATCTGCTATGTCCATGACAACTCATATTCACTTCTTACCAATTAAACTGACTTTTTCTGTTACTGGTCATTTGGTCAGTATTTGTTTTTCCCATTAGGTGACTGCTTGTCATGTCTTTAAATTCACAGCACTTTAATTTGTTTAGCTTCCCACAGAAGTGTCTGTCACACTATAAGTAACTGAATGGCATTCATGGAATCAACTGTCAAGCTTTGCCTAAAATATAAATCTGTAACTGCCTACTTTGTAACATTGATAACTACACAATAAACCCACTCAACATTTGTGTCTTTGAGTTTTAGAATGCAGTTTTTGTACCAAATAATGTATCGCTAATTAAATGCATAAATACATTGGGCAATGACAGTCAAATGACAACACTCAGAGATAACTTTGGTTTAATCGTAAGAGCATTCTTTACATTGGCTGGTGTCATATACATTATATTTTCCAAGTCCGTGTTTCATACATACAGTACAAATAAAATAGTATTATGAAAAAACTTCAAAATATTAAGTGGACTACAATGAATTGAAAAATATTGTATCGAGGTTGAAAATGAATGCAAGATCCTTTCTTGTGACAATAACTCTCATTTTCTCAACAATAATATATGAAGGCACACTAAACGAGAGAATCAGGCCTATAGTGAAGCTAATGGGAACAGGCTAAAGGATCAATTTTATTAATTTACTGTAGGAACAGATAAAGAACAATCAAAGAGAGATAGAGAAATATAACATAATCTGCATATTTCATTAGACGTAGATGATGGTGTCAAAGAAGGACCAAGCAAACCAAATAAAACTTCCAAATGCTGTAAAAAAAGTTTTTCATTGTTTAACATAATAAAATATATTTTTCAGTTCATTTATAAGTTAATGCTACATTTACACTGAATAGATTCAGTCTGGTCAGCACCTGTCAGCGAGGGTTGAGCCGCTTTGGAGCGGTGGATCTGTCTGTGTTTTGGTCTGTGCTCTGGACAGTGCTGACTTCGCCTGAGCCAACCTCTCCCCCTGAAAACACAAGTGAAAAAATCCACTCATCTCTCAGTTCACGCATCTGTGCAATTTCACAAATGACACGTCTTTGCTGAACTTAATTAGGTAAGAGAATTTACTGACAGTACAAACACTTTTTAGTCTCACTGTTTTTTGGGTTGTTTTTTACCTGCTTGTGGCTCAGTCTTGAGCTTGCTGGCGATTTTGGCAAAGAATTTGAGGGTGAGACAAGCTCCCGTCTCCCTGTCACATATGCCACCTTTGCAGTTGCATGTCTTGCGGCACTCAACCCCATAGGTTCCATACAGACAGTCTGTAAAGAGAGCAAACATTATTACAGAGGAGGCTGCTTTGTCTTACAGAACAAGCAGGGGGAAGTCTAGTGCAGTCTACCTGACTGGATCTGACATGGGCCCCTATTCTATAGTGTTACAGACTCATATTCACAGTCAACATAAGGACAGTCAGTGATCAAGAGAGGTGGGCCACTGACAAACAACTGCTAAACTCCAAGCCTCTCATGGACAAATCATCAAGTTGAATCATATTTGAAGCAAGGATGCAAAGGTCTGCGCATGTGCCTCTGTAAAAATTGTTTGTATGGCAATGCTTCTATTTATTGTGATAATTCAATAAACAGAGGCTGAAAGACTGTAACAACATGTTGGGATACTGCATTTGGTGCAGCAGGGCATCACATATTTAAAATGCAGCACACAGGCACAAACAGCACACTAGGCACATCATTCAAATATTGAATGTGAGCATACCTTTGCAAATCCCATATTCGTCTCCATAATCGTCTTCATCCTTGTAGAACTCGCAGAATAATCCCGGTCCGCACTTCACCCCGTGCATCCCCGACACTGTGCGGTAACAGTGCTCCCCTCTGCCGGCTGCACAGACCTGGCAACAGCCGCAGTCATCCAGGACCGTCCGTGTGCACCGCTGCGTCCCGCCGCACCGCTCCGCGTTGCATCTGTCGGGGCAGTTCACCGCGTACTTGACATTGGCGCCCCACGCCTCAGCATCTTGCACTAGAAGTGAAGACAAGACTGTGAGGAGGAGAAAAGACATCACTGGATGCGGGGAGAGTCGGAGCGCGTGTGGGAAGGCTGCTGCGTTTTGGATGAGCGGGCTCGGAGAGAGGCAGAGAGACGCGGAGCACCTCTGGGAGACTTGAGTGGAGTGACCTGCGCGGCATCAGGTTGTATGGTTATCAGCGATGAACAACTTTGTTTTGCACATGACTTGCCCTCGTCAATTTCCTCATTCCGGTGTTGTCGTCCTTTTTCGCCAGTCAGCCCCCTTTTTAGAAATCCGGCTTGGAAGTAGGATTTACTCTGGACCGCCATCCAGGAATTGAAATTCGCGTGACCTGATGTCATAAGTTATCTTTGGTTTGTTTTTGTGTTAGTCAGTGACTGAACCCCCAAACCTCCGATTGCATCAGGTTTGTCGTGACTGGCTGGGCTTTGAAGGATTACATGTTATGTTAGGCTGTTTTTAGTCCTAACAGCACATGAGTGGAAATCATCCTGACAATAGACTTATTCACACACAGAAATCTTTAGCTTAATTAAATCGCCTTGCAGCCTCACATCATTTAATCCCTCCTCATCAAAAACATCTTGAATGAATGATTTGTGAAGTTTAAAAGTGAAAATGAAATGAAAAGCAAAAACTTCTAATGCTTATCTACCATAAACTGTGTGTGGCCATGCAATCCTCCAAACATGGAGTGCATGGGCAGACACTTGTACAATACTAGTCTTTTATCATATTATTATTATTTAAGCACTTTAACAAGAGGCTAAGAAGAGGGAACTGACCAGAGGTGGCTGTCTGAAGGGTAGGGGCTCCAGCTGCAGCATGCAGAAAGTTGTGATGCATTTATGGTGAAACACTTCCAGACCCTTTCTCCACCATGTAGGGCAGGCTACATGGCACTGCATAGCGTTTTCCCACTGTAAGGGCACCCTAGGTGGCACTTTATCATGTTTACTCCTCTGGAAGGGCAGCCTGTAGCACTTCATTTTGTGGAAGGATACCGAAGCGGGCACTTTATCACGTTCCTCAATTTTAATGGCACTCATTAATGCATTGTATCACAGTCTCTCCACTGGATAGGCACCCTGGAGGGCACTGCATTGTGTTTCCTCTATTCAAAGGGCACACATTAGTGCACTGCATCCTGCTGGTCCCTGTGTGAGATGTGTAAAAATAAAAAAAAATGAATAGCCCCCACTTTTTCATTTTTCATATACTGCTTTAATATTTTCATCATTAAAGACAAGTTGTGCTGAGCTCAGTTTTGGAGACAAATAAAAGATATCACGATGAAGATGGTGGTGGTGGTGATGATGATGATGGCAGTCCACACTCCGAGACACTGGGTGGCGACAGTGGTCGTCGTCAGTGTTTGAAAATAAAGCAGACGAAGAAGAAGAGGAAAGAGGAGAAGGTTGATGTGATACAGTATGATATTCACGTCCAAGGGAGACCTCACTGGGACGGGACAGGTAACGCAAACCCTTTATCGGCGGAGGTTCACAGTCAAGGTAACTTACGTGTCTGCGGTTTGCTTTATTCTCACAACACTTAGCTTAACATATTACGAGGACTTCGACGAGCCACGGGGGTGTTTTGCTGAGAGCTGTCAGCCGAAAAGCGGAGGGGCTTGGTCGGCTTTGACAGCCATGGAGCAGACTAGCAACTGCACTGCAGCCAGCGTTAGCTCAGCTGTCACCGCAGATGCAGAATAATGTTCCCGGTGTTTGTGAATGACACGGTGCAGACTGCGTCTGAAATCCACACATTATGTTGTTTATCTATGTGGAGCGTGTATATACAGTGTAAGGATAAGCTAGCAATCGCCAGAGATGAAAAACACACAGCGTTAATGCTACAAAATGTTGACAAACTAAGAGGCCAGATAGCGAGGCTGGATACTGTCGTTAATTTTAGATTAATTACAACCACGAATGTCCGATTCAATGGCCAACTTCTGACCGCACTGTTAATAACGTCCTAGATGATCATATAACGGTATGTTTTAGCTCCCTGCCTCCCCCTCCAGCAGCTGAAGATAATTAAGCTGCTGTCAGATATTCTGTAGCTCACATTGTGGTGGATAAATAGCATTTGATATCAAGGGTTTTGATTAACAGTCATCCATGCATCTATTGTCGAGGTGCTCATTGGGGTCACGGTTGTCGTGGCAACGACGCGGCCCAAACGTCCTCTGGCCAAACAACTTCCTCCAACTCTGTGTGGATGTCATTCTTCTCTGTCTGATATCATTGTGAATTTAATATCTTTGGGTAGTTTGGGTTGTTTGTAACAGTCAGGTAGAGATTGAAGTTAAATTAGGTTAATTTAGTTAGTTGTTGCCTGTGGCCAGCAACTCTGTGGGTCAGTCGATCGGTTGTTTGGTCGATCAGTCGGTTGGTTACTCGGTTAGTTGGTTGGTCTACTAAAACTTCCCCACCCTTGGACAGCTGCAGTTTTCACTCTGAAAATTGCCATGGAGGTCATCGGTGGTGATTTGCGCCATACCTACACCTTAGCCATGTCCCCTTTCATAACTCACAAATCTTTGTCATAGACTCCTGAAGGAGGCTTCACTGCACAATCACATCGAGATTATTCAATTTATAGTTTAGATTTGCCCCACCCCTACACTTCAGTCATATGCCCCTTAGTCCTGTAGCAACTGTACCTAACTCTACCTATGAGGTGAAGGTTGGGTTGGGTCACGTGTGTGTGTGTGTGTGTGAATGCAAGCACACGCAGATGCATCAGAGCATATGGTGCAGTTACTGTGAATTTGAGTACGTTAAATTCACCAATAAAGAGCATCTGTGACTTCAGCTGATTCCACTAACCTGCCGTAAGTGCGGTGACAACATTTTGGAAAAAGAAGATACACATACACAAAGAAGATATACATTACATTACATCATGTACGTTCATCCTACCAATGACATAGCTCACATAGCTTTGTGTACTGTAAAATGTAGTCTACTCGTACAGTAGACTCTAGATGGGCTGATTCTGGTGAGGTGTGTTGTGGATGCTGGATAAACTCTCAGCTAGCTGAGTGGGGAAAACAAACACAAGAGGTGTCCTGAAAGTTTATGTCCCGCAATTCCTTCTAGCATGTAAGCAGTGATGGTTTGAGCTTAACATTGCTGGCGGCTGCCTGCTAGTGGTTGTTAGACCGAAGAGCCTATTACTATATCAATGCTTGCTGTTATTTTTGGCCAGAGTGGAAACCATATAGCCCCACAGGCCTCAGGCAAGCCAACAGACATGAGGCTCTGTGACTGTGGACCATGGTCAAAGTGGCATGCTCAAGTAGCATTCTCTCACTCATGTTTTTGTACAAGCTTTAATCATAGAAGTAGAAGTAGGAGTAGTCTCTGATCCAAGAATAAAGAGCTTTCTATTTTATATGTGTGTGTGTGTGTGTGTGTGTGTGTGTATGTGTGTCTTTATTAGTTTAGAAAGCAGGCAAAACATGCAGACAAACAAGCTGAGGGTTTAGATGGAGCCCCGTGGTCTTTGCATGGGATTGTATTTCAGAGCATCAGGTGACAACTTGGAGATGTTGACCATGACAACTGCATCACGACTTAGACAGAGAATATGAATGAATTAGCAGGAGGATCTGATTATTATCACTCGGGTGCCTAATCTCTCAAAGCAGCTTTAATTCTTTGACTGGCCATATTATGAAAGTAATAGTTTTAAATGATAATAAACCGAATACATCCTTTTGTACTGTGTAGCATAATGGCTTGCGACACAAAAGTCCCCTCATTAATGTGGGTGTGTTGATTAGCTGTTATCATAGCGTGAACTGACCTATTTCAGTGATACCCCCTGGGCCTATGCCACTAGCCTGGATGTACTGTATGTTGGAAAAGTGCCAGCACTAAGGAGGAACCTGACACCTTCACACTGAATTTGCTTGGCAGGAAAACGCATTAGAACATTGGCTTTCAGCAGCAAATGTTGCCTGTAAATTGATCATAAAGATAAAAAAGAGCTATTTCATTATGTTAATCAGATGTGAGGGAATGATTTTTGTGAATTTCATAAATTTGCTGATGCATAGGCCTTGTTAGCTCTTTAATCATATTTCCCTCTCTGCCCTTTTAGGTGTACATCAGAGTATAGATAATGCTCAGACATGGTGCCTTGTCAGACCCATGTGTTGCTGAAGTGGCAAGAGCACTTCAATAGCTCCTGGGCAGCAGAAGACAGTGTACAGACAGCCAGCAGACATGGAGCTGCTTTACTTTACAATAAGCTCCTTCACAATAAGGAAGTGGTGACGCTGGCACAACCTGTTCATGAACTTGTCGGCCCACGCCTGCCAGACTTCGAGTGTGACTCCAGTGCCTCAGCAGAGAAGGAAGAGTACCTGTCATCCCTGCTCCACAGCCAGCGATGGCTGGCTCACCGCATGCTGACGCAAACCTCCTACACCTTGGGCCTCCACCACAGGCTGGTAGTTCTCCAGAGGATCTACTACGCTCTTCACAGCAAATACCATGACAAATTCCGCGTGCAGCTGCCCTCCCAGTCCACAGATCGTGGGCCTGAATGTGGGCAACTTGAGCTGGCCTCAGAGCCCTGCCTACCAGTGGGAGCATCCAAAGTGAAGTCCGGTACAGATGTTCTGATAGAGATGGGAGTGAGGACAGGTCTGAGTCTGCTCTTCTCGTTACTGCAGCAGAACTGGAGATACGCAGCCTCTGTTCATCCAGAGTCGGTGCTTTGCAATGACGTGCTTGCCACAGCAGCCTCTGTGCTGGCTTCTCTGCCACCGCTCTCTTTGGCCAATGAGAATAAGATTCCGTCAGTCGGGCTGGACTGCCTGGCACAGGTGGCTGACTTCCTGAAGAAGACATCTGTGAGCTGTGGGGCTGGTGGGGCAGACCCGACTGGTCGGAGGCTAGCGCTGGAGCTGCTCCTTGGCCTGGCCATGCAGAGAGGCTCTCTCAAGTTTCTGCTGGAGTGGGTGGAGGTAGCCTTGGCTGCTTCAATGTCCTCATCCACCTCAACACTGTCTTCCTCCTCCTCACTGAGCTCCCAGCAGTCAGCCGGTGTGGGCTTTGATGTAATCCATCAAACACTTCTCCAAATGAGGCAATATTCGGTATGTTACATTTTTTCAGATTTGGACCTTTTTGGTTTTTGTCCATTGTTGCCCTCTGTTATTTTCTTCTGTATAGGAGTAATCTAATTTATACTGTATAATCCATTAACTCTGTTCAGCCATAACTGCTATCATTAACTCTACGTAATAGATTGTTGGAAGCATTTATCAAGCTACCTGTGGACAAATTTTTTGACTTCTTTATCCTGACATCGCATAATTGTTTGTATTAGGAAATGTGACATTTGCAGACCAGGTAAAAAGTAATTTTGCATTAATGTATTTCCGTTGGCAGCAGTTTATGAATTATGTGAGATAACTTACATGCATACTTATGAGCATACTGATAAAACAGGCCCATTGTGTGAAGCAACAAAATGACTCGTGACTGCCACATCCATCCCATCCCTGCTGTATACTGTCCTTTTTATTTGAACACTCTCATTTGAAGCTCGGAGTGATGCATTAGTGTGCAGATAAGGATTAAGATTGAGTCACTCTTCCTGCCCTCTCTAGATATGCGTATTGAGTCATCCTTCAGCAGGCTAATCAGCTTTGCAATATTTCTGGACAGTTGACGGCCAGGGCTGGGTATTGCCACCAAGTCCATGATTGATTTTGTCTGGTAAAAATAGGAGTATGTACTCACATGCGAACGAGAGGGTCACTGCTGAGCTGAAAGTGAGCAAATCATGGACAAATAAGCAGCTCACACACTGCAGGGCTCTGATGTCTGCGTTTCATCAGACAAAGAGCAGTGGTGCTCAAAACGAACCTTGGTGCAATAAAAAAGTGGACATTGGAGCCGTGCAGTGTACAAGCTGTTTATTTGTTTATTTCATGATTTTGTCCATTAACCACATCGTACATATAATTTCTGTTGTTGAGTTCTGTAACTGCTAAAGAAAGCCCTGAAGGAACTTTAAACACAATAAAGATATGCAGCGAAGGATTAGGATCTCAAATCTTTGACTTTCTTGACTTCCTCTTCTGTCTGATCATACAGTGGAATGTTGCTGTTTTCAGGAAGAGAGGCTGATATAATCTGATACATACTTCTGGTTTGAAAGTTATGAATGCAATAAAACAGCGAGTCGCTGGTTATAGTAAAAGCAGACAACATATAGATGCTATATAGAAACATTCGTCTTTTTTAATATATTTTTTTATACTGTTACTAATTTTTGTACTTTACATATGTGTATATATATATATTTATATTTATATTTATATATGTATATTTCTTTTTCTTATTTTTACATTTTTATATTTCTATTTATGTCTTGTGGTATGTTAAATGGGAGAGGTCAGACGAAATCTCATTGTACTTTGCTGTATGATGACAATAAATTCTGATTCTGATTCTGATTCTGATTCTGATTCTGATTCTGATTCTGATTCTCATTCTTTTCCCAGGGTTTCCGCGGGGACTCTGTCACTACTCAGGTGCCGAAGAAGGACGCAGATGGACTTTGTCGACTCTCTCAGGCAGCTCTCTGCCTGTTTGAGGAGGTAAGAGAGTTTTTAGTTACATACTATAACTTATAGCAACTGTTAGGAACTGCTATATTTTCAGTACCTGTCTTTGTGGACCTCACCCTCCTTCCTTTTGACAGATTTGTAACCTGGCATCCTACTGCCTGTGCTCCTGCAGCACTGATGCAGCTGCTCCTGGTACGGAGAGCGACACTGTCATGGTTTATGTGTGGGGCAGCAACAGCAGCCACCAGCTGGCAGAGGGAACTCTAGAGAAAATCCTGCTGCCAAAGTTGACTCAGGGCTTCAGTGATGCCCAAATGGTATGGCTATGACATATCCCCATATGTGTGGGAACTACTTTTGATATTTCTTTGTTCTTTTTTCAGAACACTCAGAGTTGTACTCATGTCCAAAAGATTCCCATCTTTAATTATATAATTTCTCGTCATTCTCTGAATTATTAAAAAAAATACCTACATTCAAAAAGAACAAAATTGACTTCTAAAACACCCACACCAGACTCACTGCAATCTGTTTTTTGACTTCAGTACACATTTGTGGGTGAGAATAACTGAAAGCATGCCATACTGCCACCTTACATCTCAGTTTTTAATGTCCTTACTTTTCCCCACTTGGTTCGACTTTTAGATTGAGGCAGGCCAGTACTGTACCTTCTCAGTATCTGCAGATGGTTCAGTGAAAGCATGTGGAAAAGGCAGCTATGGCCGCCTGGGCCTGGGGGACTCCAACAACCAGTCCATGCCCAAGAAACTTGTCCTGGAGCCACACAGGAACATGAAGAAAGTGTCGTCATCCAAGGGCTCTGATGGTCACACATTGGCCATTACTGTAGAGGGAGAGGTAAGAAGTTAAAATGACCACTGATACATATTTCACAGGTTTGCCTACTTTTTGACATTTGTCACATAATGCATTCAGGTGTTTTCCCTCAATGTTTTAAAGAACATTTTACAGTCAATTCTTGATGGTGACAAAACAGCGTAAAACCAGTCAAGCTAACAGCATGTAAGAGTCATGCGTTGCACTTACTGCTTTTCCTGTGACTTCCACTTCCTCTGCATCTGTTAATGAGATTTTAATCGACATGAGATTATCCACTTTCTTTATAATGAATTGAAAAATATTCTAAATATTTCTTTCAGGTGTTCAGCTGGGGTGATGGAGAATATGGAAAACTGGGCCATGGCAACAGCGCTACTCAGAAATACCCCAAAATAATTCAAGGGCCGCTGTTTGGCAAAGTAAGCTTGTTGGAGAAACAATGGACAGGAAATCTCTCATGGATGTTGCCGTCTAGTTTTAGTTACATGTGATTTAACATATTTCTTATGTGTTATGCTACTCTGCCAGGTTGTTGTTTGTGTGTCTGCTGGATACAGACACAGTGCTGCTGTGACCAATGATGGAGAGCTCTATACCTGGGGAGAAGGTGACTTTGGCAGACTTGGTACATACCTTATTTCTCAGTTTGCTTGTGCTTATTTGTCACAGTCATTTCAGTAAAATCCCTCATCTGGTATGTTAGCGACAACCTCTGATGTCCTCTGCTGAGCAGGTCACAGTGACAGTCAGAGTCGGAACGTGCCCACACTAGTGAAGGACATCAGTGGTGTAGGGCAGGTGGCCTGTGGCAGCTCGCACACCATTGCCGTGGCACAGGATGGACGCACTGTGTGGTCCTTTGGAGGAGGGGACAATGGTAAGTTGTCATACATTTTGAATGTAAGGTTTTAATTTTATGTACAAAACATAAATAAGAATGATTGAGCAGAAAATCTGATGGCTTTCATGAAAATAACACACTTTTGACACACAGTTTTTTGCTTAAGTGACCACACGACACAACTGTGGTACTTTATGTACCACGTCGTTTCTAGTCTATCTTAACAGAAATATCTTGAGCTTGTATGAACTAATAGTGGTATTCTTACATGACTCACCGTTGCAGGTAAACTAGGTCACGGAGACACTAATCGTGTGTATCGCCCCAAAGTCATAGAAGCCCTCCATGGGTTTATCATCAGGAAAGTGTGTGCTGGCAGCCAGTCATCTCTGGCCCTTACCTCTGCAGGACAGGTGAGATTCAGCATTTTGGGCCAGACATGGATTTCCAGTGTCAGAATCAGCTAGTACCGCATTATGTTTCTTTGTGGATCAAAACAAGACGTTTACACTTACAACTCTTTGAAAAAGTACTTCACTTGTGTAAAACTGATCTGCTGACCAAAGAGCAGTGATAATGTCAAAATGTCTAACCTAAGCTTATTCTTTCTACATTCTCTCTATGAAAAGCTTTTACTTTGAAGGAGCATACTGACACCATCTTAGCTATTGCCACTCTCATTCTTCATCTGCACTTGATATGTGATTCCAAAAAAATATACACCGTAGGTTTGATTTCATCTTTAATACATTGGTGGAATACAAAGGCAAATAGGTAGATAAAGAAAGGACCAGATAAATAACTTTATCAATAATACATACGCTTGTGTTTCTTGTTATTTATTTATTTAGGTGTTTGCATGGGGCTGTGGCTCGTGCTTAGGGTGTGGCTCCTCAGAGACGACCTCTCTGAGACCCAGGTTCATAGAAGACCTGAGTATCACCAAGATTATTGATATCTCATGTGGAGACAGCCACTGTCTGGCTCTGTCCCATGGTAAGAGACCCTCCACTGTTAACAATCACTTACTTAGATGCTTACTATGAAGAAGAACAAGAATAGAGACCTTGCTTTCTTAATAATTGTTTAATTTTGACTAGAATTGTAACATTTTCAAGGTTTGTTAAAGGGATATTAAAAGTGTGAATGTGCTCTGACTGCAATGTCCGCTGCTCTCCTCTCATCAGAAAATGAAGTGTATGCCTGGGGGAACAACACCATGGGCCAGTGTGGGCAAGGCCACACTTCAACACCAATTACCAAACCCAAGAAAGTGCTTGGTCTAGAGGGGGTCTCGATCCAGCAAATCACCGCTGGCACCTCTCACAGCCTGGCTTGGACTGCAGTTCCTACCGACCGGTAAAGACTCATCTTGTTTGAAACAGTTTCAAGTGTTTATTTTCTGTCCACTAGGATTAATGTCTGCTTTTTTTTTTTATATGATGGAATGATTGGAATTGTGGAAAATATATTCTGTTCATCTACACTGTAAAGATATGCGATCTCACTAAATAAAGTGGCATTGAGTGGCATCTCTGTGTTTCAGAGCATTTCAGTGTTCAGCACTGTTCTATACTGCTGAGCTGTTATTTCCCCATCCCCTGTCAAAGCTGTCCTTCTATCTGACCCATTTGTGCTGACACAACTTTTTTTTAAAGCAGCTTGTTCTTTTTTCCAGACAACTGGTGGCATGGCACAGGCCCTTTTGCGTCGACTTGGAAGAGAGTACATTCGCCTACCTACGCAACTTCCTGGAGAGTTACTGTGATGGGATTGGGAATGACACACCCCCTGCCCCATTCTTATCTAAAAGGTATGAAATTAAATGAACACAGCACTGCATCAGTTAGGATTATAACATACAACCTGCTACAGAAGATTCTATTTTATTATTTCGATTTGTAACCACATTCAATACAGAATCACATGCAAAAAATATCTGTGTTCTGTTTTGAAAAGTGACTTCTTTGTGGTCTGTTGAACTCTGATGAGTTGAATCTACAATATGTTTTCATCCAGTGGCATAACCATACATTCGCTTTCCCTCCTAGCCACTTAATGTTACACTCTGTATGTTTTCCTCAGGGACCACCATCAGTTCCTTTTGCTGTGCATGAAGCTGCTGTCCATCCACTTGTCCTTGGCCCATGCTGGGGGCACTGGTGCCATGGTTTTGGGGGCTCAGGGCAGGCCCCTGAGAAACCTGCTCTTCAGGCTCATAGACACTAACATGCCAGAATCCATACAACAGGTACACAGTCTGTCCCTTATTAGATTATTTTCACAATATGTTTACGCTGACATATGACAGGAGGAATTGAAGGAATTGATGTCAGCTGCTGGTGTGGGAACCAAGAAAATAATTACTATTTTGTGTCTAAATTAAAGTGTGAACTGGTTTGTTTTATTTTAATTATTGCTGGCAGTAAATGCTAACCCTTGATATCCATATGCTTTTTCATCTTGTGTTTACAATCCTGTCCATCCTCAGGCAGTTCTGAACACACTGTCAATTGGTGCTTCCCTGCTGCTGCCTCCACTGAGAGAAAGAACAGAACTCCTCCTGTCACTCCTTCCTCAGGGCCCTCAGAGCTTGAATGTCCTCTCTAAAGGACAGGTATGTGGAGCTCCTTCAGTTATATTTATTGTTTCAATATCAGTCTGGTATGTGGTTTTATAGACAAAGCTATGGTAAACTCAGGACATACAAATTGCCATATAAAGGATATCCATTCTGCCTTGGCTGCTCGGCTTTCCAGATAGTTAGCTGATGGATGGATGGATGGATGGATGAAGCTAGCAGTGTGTTTGTCAAAATCATACTGCCAAGTTGGAGCGTTGCTAGGCAATATGTGTCGAAGACTGCTTGGATGTGAACATTTGTGACTGTAAAAAAAATCTTCTCCACAGAAATGTTTAGTCAAATACTAGACGGTTCTCTCTTCTTCTTTCCTTTGCATCTTTCAAAGCGTCTGCAGTTAGACATGGTCCTCAGCAGCCTTCAGGATCAGAGCCATGTAGCTTCTCTACTAGGTTACAGCAATTTTGGGGAGGTGACAGCCCTGGGACCCCCTCTGACACCAGCTATATCAGTCCGTCCACCCTCCTCATCCAGCTCCGTGGAGACCTATGACCCTCTGCACTTAGCAGAGGTGCTGCTCAGAACCCTGCTCCTCAGTATAGGCTTTTACACGGTATGCAAAATAGGACCCTGTGCGTTTGTGTGCGACTTTGTGTTGAACTGAAAAGAGATTTACATTTCAACTTTTAGACAAATGTCAAAAATTTTACAAATCTTGCTGTATTTTCTGGATACTTTGGTGAATATTGTGCATTGAATGAGAATGATGTTCCTACTCCTCTACATGCTTTCTGTTTTTGTGGCTGTTCACATAGGAGCGAGCATTTGGGGAATTGGAGAAAAACAGTGACAAGCAGCTATCAAATGAAAGCCAGAGACAGACTGATCCTCCTTCACACTTCCACCAGCTGCTATCTGGACTTCACAAACACCTCCTCGCCCATTGCTACATCCATTCCAGCCCTGAGGTACAATTTTTCTGTGAAACTGTACACAATGGTCTTAAGCTGACACATCATCTATATTTAAACCAAATATTTTATCCAGAGCTCTGTAATCATGTAGTTGCAATTATGTTCACACTGATTCTGCTGTTCTGTAGGATGACAGCAGTGTAATGCTGCTCCGTGAGCATCTTTACCTGCTGCTGCCCTGTGCTGCTGAGACACTCAGGAGATCCACCAAACTGTTGAAGGAGAGTTCTCTGGATAAGCAAATAATCAAGAAGCTGCACAGTAAGAATAACTTCTCTTAACAAGTCTGGGTCATTATAATCTAGTTACCCTGCCAACAAGTCACATAACAACAAAAAATATGTAGGAAAGTAAAGATCTAGCTCAGGTGTCTCTTTGTTATAAATTAATGGGGAGTGGAAGGGCACTGCAAATATCTACGTATGCATAAGGTAGGGCACTGTGTACCAAAGACAGTGTCAGGTCTAATTGTCTGTCTTTATTTATTCATAAAATTTCACAGTTAGGTTCATAGATTTTAGAGCAGTGAACAGTTGGGTCAGCCAGCACTCACAAGCACATATATGCATATTACAAATGTATTTTAAAATCCATGATCAAATTTTCCTCTTTACTTCTAAATCTGTTTGTCTGTCCATCTGTATACCTCAGTTATTTCTATCAGTCACTCTAATCCCCCTCTCTCATCTCAATCCTTGTCCCAGTGGTGTTGTACAACTCAGTAGCTGGCAGCCTGCTGTGCCAGGTAATGTACTCCTTGCTGCTATTGCCCCTGGGCACGGTTCAACCTCTCCTGAGCCATTTACTGGCATTGTTGGAGCACCTCAATGATTTCAACAGGTTGCTGCCAGAGACTGGCCTCTTGGAGGAACAAGAACTCAGAGTTGAAGTTCAGAAAACGTGTTTCGGTTAGTAAAAACCTGACCTAAATGTTTCACACATATTTTTGTTGTTATTAGTTGTTACAACAGTGTAGTTTTTAGAGGATGGATCATTTCTACCCATAAGACAATACAGACTAGTTTAACAATGACAAGGGATCTTCCTGACAGATAAAAGTGAAGAAAACCCATGCCTTGGACAGCTGCCAGAGGAGGAGGAATGCAAGTGGGTTTGGCTGTTGGATCTGGAACGGTCCGTAGCGTTGGTAGTCGGCCGTTGCCTTGGTGGTATGCTGCAAGGCCCGCCGCCCTCGCTTCAGGAGAAAACATCAGAGTTCTGGCTATCAAATATCCTCCTCAGGAACGGGCTTGAGATGGACTTTGGACAGCTGGGTATGAAAACATACTGCTTGCTCTCTGTGCTTTCATAAACGCATGGATACAGTGAGGCGGATGGCATGCAACAAGTCTACCTAGCTTATTTTACATGGTATACATCTTAGACCATGAGGCCACAGGGATGACCTGAAGGACGCCTTTAAGCTAATATCTAATTTTATTATGCAATAGTGGAAATAAACTGTGTAGTTTATGTACTTGTTCTGTATCCCTGTGATGCTTTGTCCTGTAGACTCTAGCATGTCATGGCTGACTGAAGTGGTACTGCTTGGCAGCAGTGATGCCAGACTGGCAGAGCTCAATCTGAATGAGGACACCAGGACTTTACTAGAACTGGCACTGGGATCCTCCAGAGGATCTGCAGGTGGCCTGTGGCAGAAGATGGAGGAGTATGCTCACAGCAAAGGTACAATAACTTTCACATGTATGTCATGATATAAAATATCCAG
Source organism: Pempheris klunzingeri (assembly GCF_042242105.1). NCBI lineage: Eukaryota > Metazoa > Chordata > Actinopteri > Acropomatiformes > Pempheridae > Pempheris > Pempheris klunzingeri. Next base: position 15,468,279 of record NC_092030.1, on the reverse strand, counting down.
GTTATAATGGACTAATTGCCAATTTTGAAAGTTGTGTGAAAAAAGATATGATGAATATTATGCATCTGTATACATGTACATCATATATACAGTTTTAAATTTTGGTCTTTAGATTATGTGTTTTTCCTTTTTGTCACTTTGTTGTAATTGAGCTGTGTTGTTTTGCTGTGTGAGCAGAATGGGAGAGTGGAGGCTCCTCAGGCGACTGTTTGCTGCAGACTGTGTGTCGCTGCAGTCTTGCTGCTCTTTTGAAACACACTGGGCTGCAGAATGAGGCCTGTTGGCAGGACAGGTCAGAACATAAATGTAATATTTACTGAAATGCAAGGGTTGTTTTTTTTTAAACAACCCTTGAATGGCTAGTTATGTGTTGAGATTTATGTGTTTAAAATGCCACTTTTAAAGAATAGAAACATATGAATTAAGCATGTACTGTGGAAGATTCATACTGCAATTCACAGCAATGCTAATTATCCATTTTATTTATCCACTTTACCTTGAGACAGATATGAGCCCTGTGAGATGCTGTTAGACGTCTATGAAACAGTTTATAAAATCAGAAGCACTCTGTTGGCCCATAAAAACTCTCCAAGGACATCACAGGTGCAGACTGTTGCCAAACAGGTACCATTACTAAAATTGCTCCACTTTAAATCATTATCAAATACATGTAATGCTGATACTTTGGACTAAGTTAGATTATATTATCGAATAAAAAGAATGATTTATGAGGATCTTAATAATTGAACTGTATATATTACAACAAAATATTGCTGGACTGTGGTGATATTAACAATTATTGGACCCTTTTATGCTTTCTATTCAAGAGGCAGTTTGTGATCCTCATTTAGTTTTCCTCCATATTAAAAAGGGCATTATATAATAAAACATGAAAAAACACGGGTGTATTTAACACATTTTTTGAATTACAGACCACTCCATCTCCCCAAAGTCCTGATACAGACAGGGAAGTGCCAAGTACCTCAGTTGAGCAGGTGGGAAAGGATCATGAGCAGCAGTCAAGAGGTCACTGTAGCCGGGAGGTGCAGGTGCCCCCAACCCCCACAGCAAACCACAACCAGGAAGAGCTCGCAGAGGAGGACACATTTGGCAACAGCCGTATGTACCTGTCAGGTTAGAAATGCATATCTCTATTTCTGCCCTTCCTCCAGCAATGTTAAATGTTGTTATTTTATATCTTAATGCTTATAGGCAGACAGACCCAGACAGAAACACACAATACACTTGCACACTGTGCATCATCATCACCATCACAGCACATCTGATCCTTAAGCTATCCTTCCTGTCTCTGCAGAAGTCCTAGAATCATTCATGGCCACCCGGGAGGCCATGCAAGTACAGCAGAATGTGACAGTGTACGAATCCTTTGGCACCTCCACCCTCCCCAGCAGCATGGAGAGCCCGGTCAGCCCAGAGAGGGAGCTGGATCCCAGGCAGCAGTGGGAGAAGCAGAGGGAATCCGAGGAGAGCTTGTCTTTCTCTGCCACCTGCCATCTGGTGGTGTCCCGTTGTCTCTTCCTCCTGCTGGGGGTCAGGCCTGCTTGGGTGGAACCCAGCGAAAGGGAGAATAGTCAAGTTCTGAACACTGGAGCAAGGTAGAGTTTGTGTTAGGCAACGTATGCATTGTTTGTTCTGTTTTAGAGCAGTTCTGCTTTCTGTGAGGTGTTTCTGAATTGTGTGCATCATCTCACATTTAGGAAATCAACAACAGAATTCTTTATGATGTCTGTCGATGGCCGAAAACAAGTGAGTTTTATGCAACACAAAAATTTTGCCCCTTAGTTCCTCATTAGTGCTAATGTGCTGTCTGTTTTTTTTGTAGTCTGACCAATCCAAAAACTCCTTGGGATCCTCCAAGAATAAAATGGGTAAGAGTCATCTTTTTGGGTCAGCATAGATTATTTCATTTCCATGGAAAAGTACCGTAGCATGACAGGAAGAGCAGTCTCTTATTGGACTAACTTCTTTACTACTCATTGTCAGGGAGAAAAATTGCTCCAACTATTTTTTTCCTAAAGAAAGTAACGCTGAATAATAACAACTGTGGGAGGTGTTAAGGAATAATATCAGAGAACACAGAGACAGTACTGGCCTAAATTCTTCTGGTCTGTCTGTTCCAGGCTTACCTCTGTGTTCTCTGGGCATCATGAAAGACGCTTGGGATCGCCTGCGGCAGTGTATCAGCCCATCCACCTCTATGTCCCACTATGGCAACAACACATTGCCTATTCTTAACCAGGTGTTCCACTTTGTCTGTGGAAGCCTGATCCACTTGTCAAACTCCTCACCAACACTGCCAGGTGGACAAACTTGTGGTCAGGCAGATCCAAAGGCCATTGGTTTTGCTATCCTGCAACAGCAACAGAGGGCTGAGGTAAGACTTTTCGGTTTTAATAACAAGCAAACAGTTAATTATCACTTCAGAACTGCAGTAATGCCCGCAGCTGTTTGTTCTTTTATTGATTTGAACATGTTTGCAGTGTTTTTACGTCTCATTAATGTAATGGCAGAAGTAACCAGCCACATAAGCCACTGATTGCGACTGATTAAAAATAAATATATACACACAGGGGTGGTCTGTGAATGCATTTTAAGGGCTCAGCTAATGACTGACTATTCTCTTTGTTCTGATCAGTTGCGTCTGGAGGCCTTGTGTCAAATGTCATCCTTCCTGTCTAAGATGGAGGAAAAAAGCAGTGGGCTCATCGTCTCCCCTCAGTTTCCTGCATTGTTGCAGTCTGTGCAACTTCAGTTCCTCTCTGGATGCTTTGCTTTGGGAACACAAATCATTGGCTCTCACTCTGGAGCTAATTATGAGACGCAGCATTACATGGTACACTTAATAATCACACTATCACAATGTTTGTGCATGTGTTTATGATCAGTGCAGACAGTAAGAATGAATGGTTGAATATTAAATTCACACCAGATGAAGAGATGAGAAACATGTTCATTTGCTGTGTTTCTCCTGCATTAATGTCTTATATGAACTACTTTTCAATCCCTCTCATCTCAATCCAGTCTGGTACGCATTCAGCTTCTATTGAAACGCAAAGAGAGCTACAATCTGCAGCCCAAACCTTCTACCAGCAGGTGGTGTGCGTTCTCAAACAGATGGTCCTGTTGGAAAGAGAAAATCCAGGTTTTTAACATGCTATGCTTTCATTTGGCCTTTTACTACCTATTTTGTTTTGTAGCAGTTTTTACTGTAGTTTGCATGTTGTTGAGATCTTGTCTCCATCGTACCCAGGTTCCTGCCAGCACCTTCTCCTTGCTACAATGTTTGCATTGAATTTCTGCTACCAACCAGTGGACCTGGTGCTGGTCATCAAATGTGGTATCCTGGAAATACTTTCCATAATGACCAACAACAGCTGTGCACTGATGAACCAGGGCTGGTTTGCAGCCTCTACATCTGGATCCATGCTCTTAAGCGGGGCTGTTAAACTAGCTTGCGCTCGGCTGCTTCAGATATTGACTGTGGCTGCAAGGTGAGAATGAAGATACTGTAAAAGCTGTAATGAAGTGTGCATCATTTAATTCATTAAAAAATGAAATTACACTTTGGTGTTTACATTTGCATACCAAATTGTTCTGTACTCTCAGCTCCTGTGAGGATTTGCTGCCTTTGGATGTATCCCATGCCCTAATGGAAGTGATGTGTGAGCAGCTTCAAAATATCCTGCATACTTTCCACCAACAGCAGACAGCAGAGAGAGGAACAGCTGACAGAACAGACCTGGACTCCAGCAGCAAGAGCGCAAATCTAACTGGTGTTGCAAATTTAGCAGTTTCATACTTGACTGAAATATTTTTTTAAAGTCACAATGAGCCATTTTTACAGCCCTTCTGTTTTTGAGTATAGTTTTCCCTCTTTTTGTTGTTTTAGGAGCAGAAAGCAGCAAAGTGGTTGAATCTCAGCTTGCAGATTTCTTGGTGTTTCTGAGGCGTGTACTGTCACTAAGAGTGATGAAAAGACTTTCTACTTTTGTCAAATGGATCGATCCACTCATGGCCATAATTTCACAGAAGTGCACTTTAGGTAAAACAATTTAAGATGATAAATTAAAAACCAGACTGATGTTGTTGAGTTCTGCTCAGTTAATTTGTTTCTTTTTAATCCCCTGTGCACCTCCACCATCCTCTTTTCAGGATCTCCATGCTTCCATAACCTTCGCACTAAGCTTTTGGCCTTCCATGTTTTAGAAAGATTGTTGCCTGCTTGTTCTGAGCCTGTTCAAATTCAGCAGGTATGAGGTGAAAGATGCACATGCAACATACAACTCAATTACCTTAAGAAGACATAAATGGATTCAATAGGCTGACGGACATGTTTTCCTTTTTCCTGTTTTCTTGTAGATTGTCAAACAACTCTTTCAGCTGTTGTCTGTTTATATGTGGAAGGAGCCACTAGCTGAGAGGAACCATGAGGAGGCAACTGAAAAAGACAAGAGGGTAACACTGTTTACTATATAATACTGCTATATATAATACTAGTTTAAAACTTATATAATATACAAGTATAGTTCCAGTGTATTACTATGTAAAATCAATTTGCAAACATTTTTAACCCTTTATCACTGATCACCTTTTTCATACAGTATGAGACACGATTCTTTTTAGAGTAAAAGTTATTCAAAATGTTCCTGAAAATCCTTCATCTTAAGTTCTGTGTTCTTAATTATTTAACTTGTTTTTTGATTTGCCAAGTCAATACAACACGTATTGTATTTAAATGGTAAAAATGGCGTCTGAGCTTTGCGTTCACTACATTAAAATACATCTCAGCGTATTCACAATTCAATCACAATCTTTCCAAATAACCAAGCCGATCATAATCTTCATAACAATATCAGAAAAGGTACTTGCCTTTCTTAACAACTGAAAATGGTGAATCAGTGCAGTAATCCAAGAACCAGAAAATGTTCTGTTTAGGAAGAAGAAGAAGTCACTCCTGGCAGAAGTGAAATTGAAAACAGCAGGGCTACTTGATAGAACAGATGGGCCTGTTCTCCACGGTTGGGGTGGGAGAGAGCAAACAAATAAGAGCAGCTTTGATTAGTGTCAAATTAAAAAGAGCACAACAATACTATGTAATTCTACAATAAAATTTGATAACTGTCATTTGAAAATGTGATTTAATCATTAGTCATTGTCATTTAATCATTAGAACTTTGTTAGCAGTTACTTAAAACACTTAAACCTTTTCCATTTTCATATGATTTTTACATTGATTATGTGTCAGATTGTGCTGAGTGAAGCAGTTAATGTCCCCTGTATTTTACATCCACTGTGTCTCAGTGTCATGTTGTTCTATCACTTCATATTCATATTTTTCTTTATATTTATCTACTGTTATTGCACTCTGCAACATTTGATTAATGTATTTTTGAGTGTTTTTTCCAACTCATGTTTTGCAGAATCCTGGCAGCTATGATGAATGTATTCCCATTGGAGATTTTTCCTTTGACCCACACAAACTAATCTGCTGTTCTTTGGAGAGCGGCAACATCCTCTCCCATGGCTCTGGTGGGAAAGGTTACGGCCTGGCAACCACTCCCATCACATCTGGCTGCTTCATTTGGAAGGTAAGGACTGGTATCTACATGAAGACACTCACACAGTTAAGGTTAATCTGCATGTATTGCTCATTGCCCACATTTTACTGCTCAAATGTTTAAAAAACATGATATATGAAATGTCTTTCCTCAGTTCTACATTACCAAAGAGAACAGAGGCAATGAGGGCACATGTGTCGGAGTTTCACGCTGGCCGGTCAGAGATCACAACCACCATACCACCACTGACATGTGGCTATATCGTGCCTATAGTGGCAACCTGTACCATGGAGGGGAACTGGTCCGCACGCTTCCTTCCTTTACCCAGGGCGACACCATCACCTGTATCCTGGACATGGAGGCTCACACCATATCATTTGCTAAGAACGACAAGGTCTGAATCAAATATTCACAGTTAGCATTCAGGGCTATTATTCGCTGTTGTGTTTTTCTGAATTTGTTGCATGTTTGTGTTTTTCTGCTAGGAGCCAAAGTTGGCATTTGAGAGTGTGGTTGCCTCTGAACTGTACCCTTGTGTGTTGTTCTACAGCAGTAATCCAGGAGAGAAGGTATTTGATGCACTGGTCATACTATAGGCATTTACTCCACAGAGCAACTGGCACTGTTATCACCCATCTTTAAATCCTCAAAGGCCTTAAAGTGTTTTTGCCACCAAACATTGTGGTTATTAATCATGTCCAGCCATAGATAATAAAAATGTAATTGTAGAACTAGAAGGCCCCTGTATTTTACATTAATAATTGGACCAAGAAACTGCACATACCCACCTTACGTTAAAGGCAAAGAGAACAGACAACTGGCTACTCATACAGTGACATGACTGCTCAGTGAATGTGAGGGAACACTAACAATAGGCATATCTTTTGCGCTGTAATTTGTAAAGCAAATGAAGATGTGTTCCTTGGATATTCCATGCAATTTTCAGAATTGTCACGTCATTTTACTTCAAGAACATTTTGCAGTGCAACAAAATGATTCCCCTGTATTTCTCACAGGTGGCACTGCGTGAGCTCCAGATGAGGGGCATGCCCAGTAATCTACTTCCTGGAGAGCCTCTCTGCAGCCCTCGGACCACAGTGCTGCTGGAGTCAACAGTGCAGCTGCTCCGTAGGCTCCATCAGTGTGACCAGTGGGCCTCGCACATCAACCAGTACATCCACGCCCACCTGGAGCTCATTGGTCCCCTGCTGAAAGAGGATGACGTGGGAAGCTTCGGTGCAGGTCAGATACAGCTTGGCCAGTCTCTACAGGCACTCTTCAGCCCACCCAATTTTACACCACATTGCTAGCAAAACTTAAAGTTCCATCTCTTAACCGTACTGGCAAATAGATTAAGATAATGAAAAATCTTAATGAAAATTATCCCTGTCAGCCAGGCAAGTATCACACTATCTTTCAGTTATGTGAAACTAAATTGAAGTTAACAATGGAGTCTTTTAGTAATTCCCTGTAGACCACAAAGCAGTGACAGTAGGACAAGCAATGAACGACTGGTTTAAAGAACAGATGGATGAAAACTGTTTGATTTTGTATATCTGTTGCTTGAACATTTATCACTGGCTGGACACACTGTCCAGTATTTGAAAATCAATATTGAATCCAATGGATGAATTTTATGAAATGTATTATACTTATTTTCTCCTATTACTTATTAGTCTTTGTTTGCGACTTACTGTCTCACATTCTCTTGCAGTCCTCAGTCCCACACAGTTTGAGAAAGAAGACAATGAAAGAGATAAAGATGTCGGTGGTGGTGACACAGGGGAATTGTTGGCACATCGTCGATCCCTATCGGAGGCCAAGCTGGCTGCTCTTTGCTCTGAAGTGTGGCCTGTACTGGCCCTGATCGGAGGAGTGGACAATGGTCTGCGGGCTGGAGGCCTGTGCCTGCACAAGTCCAGTGGGCGCAAGGCCATTCTGCTGGGAGTTCTGAAAGAAGGAAGCTCCCTGGCCAAACTTCAGTGGGAGGAAGCAGACCTCTCTGTCAGGTATTATAGATATATATTCATACGTCCACTTATTTATGATAGCTTGATTCTCATTAACTTCCATTAAACAATTCTTATATTTTTCTTGTCTTGGTTCTTTCAGCATGTTATTACTCTGTATAATTCCTTTCTGTTAGTGTTTATTTTTCCTCCTCTGTAATTTGTCTAACATTTTACTTTATTTCCATCATTTACCCCCCTGATCTTACTTTCTTCTTGCTTCTCCCCCTTCATTCTTTAATCCATTAATCCCTGTTGAATCCGTCCTGGTGTCACTCCATGCTGTATCTGTGGGTTCTTCCCATCCTTCCCAATAACTAAGCTCCATGAATTCTTGGTCACCCAGCGACACGCCGATCATCTCATTGGAGCCCTGTGACATATCCTGCTGCGATGTCACCCCACTCGGAGGCCTCAAACCGACGGTGTTGTTAGATCTGATTTATTTGATGGGGCTGCTGGAGGAGCAGGGATGGCTGGGTGCTTATCCAGCCCCTAAAAGGAAATACTCAGAGGAGAACATGAAAGAGAGTGAGATGCAGTGCTGTCTGGATGAAGACATGGCTGATGAAGCCAGATGGCCGACAGAAGATGAGAGGAAAAAGTTTAAGGAGCAGAAGGTTGAGACAGACCCATCACCGTCCTCAGTCAAAGATGCCACAAAGATCACTGACCATCAGGAGTTGAACTGTCCGTCCCAACCTCCCCAAACATCCCAAACCTCCAAAGTGGATGCGTTTGCCCTTGAACTAAGAGCAGTCAGAGTATCATACCTTCTCATAGGAGCTTTGAAATCCCTGACTGTCATTTTTAGCTGTGAGAAACTATCAGATTTGCTCCTAGTCCCTAAACATGACCCTCCCAACTCCTTAATGAGTCCCCGTTCCAGCCCAAACCCTGACCAGGCCAAGGCCAACAGCAAACAGTGGGATGAGAGTGCTGAGTTGAGATCAGTGCTGCAGTATGTGGTGCAGAGCATGGTGAAGTGGGCAGTCAGGCCCTGTCCCATCAAACAGAGCGTGTCTCTTGCTGACCTGGAAAGAGCTCAGATCATGATCTACAAAGGAGCAATTAGCAGGCTGCAGGAAGACAAAGAGCATAAAGGTATGTAGATTTATTTATTAAATTAAAAACACTTTGGTCTTCATTGTTGTTACATCACTGTGTTGAAGAGCTGTAGACGAGAAACTTGGACTTTTGTCAGACTTAAAGGCAGGGTCTGTAACATTGGAGAAACTAGCAACAGCAGCTGGATTTTGAAAGAAACCCAAAAAAAATGCCACCCCCCTCCCTTCAGGCCCCCTCCAGCGCCACTCCCCCACAACACACGTATGTGCACTGCCTGACTACTGCTGCAGTCCAGCGATGAGAAGACTGACCGTGGAGTGTTCTGCAGACAACTGCTGACTTTTGTGCAGCTAGCTCACTAACTTTAGCAATAAGTCCGCTGAGCCTTGTCGAGACTCTGTTCATGTGCAATGAGTGCAGGGGGCTGAATACGTGTAGGTTAGCAGGCAGGTCGGTCATCTGGACAAGCTTATTACAGGCCTGTGACAGCCACAAACAGCAGATTCAAACCAGTTGATTTATTGATAGAGAATTTCAACAAGTATAACAAAATAAGTACAAAATAAGTTACATGCCCTGCCTTTAAATCACAAAGATGAGGACATGGGACTTGAGTTGGACTTGTCACATATCAAGTTTCAACCATCTTTGTCTGAAACAATTAAGAAATAAATGCAACGATTTTTGGAAACTCCATTGAAAGTACTTGGTTGGCATTAGTGCTGCAGCTGTTGACTTTTCAGTTTTGATAATCTGCTGATTATTTTCTCAATTAATTGTTTAGTCTACAAAACAGAAAATGAGGAAAAATACATCACAATTTCCCAGAGCTGAAAGTAACAACTTAAACTGTCTTGCTTTATCTGAGCAATAGTGAAAATTCACAGATATTTGGTGCACAAGCATGTTAGTACAAGCAAAAGCATCAAAAATAACTAAAACTAGAACAATCAACTTAATTAATTCATTGCTTTTGGTATCAATTAATATTTATAGCTGTAGCTGGTATGTGAAAACACTATTGACACAGCTTTAAATGGAAAATGTTGAAATGCTGTGACATCCACTTTCAAATAATCCACTTTCAAACCTGTGAGACTTGCATAGTAACTTACAATTTACTTTTTGACCTGACTTGGACTTGTCCTCCTTGTCCTCCTTGTCCTGGGGAGTAGGACTGACAGAGTTTCAAACTGCTCTGTTTTGTTGTATCCAGGGTCAAAATAAAAAAACTTAACATTATATAGTATAATCATAAGCTTTGGGTGTGATCTGTCCTTCCTTTCAAACTTGTCCTTGCAGAATCTGGCCACCACTTGTCGTCTCATCCCATTTCCAAGTCCTCCAGCTCTGTTTCCTTGTACAGCGCGGGTTCAGAAGGCACCGCCATCTTTGGCCAATCAAACAGAGCCTCTGCCTCATCCTCCAATACTGACCTGGCATCTTCCCTGCCTACAAACCTGCAGGCAGACGGCCTTGATAATTTCAACCCTTTCTTTCCCATCAGCCTCCTGCAGTGAGTATAGAATGGGTTGTCAACCGCATCCTCAGAAGAATGTTGAATGGACACAAACGCAATAACAAAATATTTTTTTCAATTCGCAAGCTGTTACTGATTACTACAGATCTGTATCTTTTGGCAGCAGCAGCTTTTCTGAAGTCCAGGGAATGGGTGAGTTAGGATGTATATCAAAAAAGGAGAGTGAGGATTCTGCCTGTTTTTAACCAAGGCTGCAGCTCTGCCTGCTTGTTCTTCTCCTAACCCAGCCAACTGACTGTGTTAGTGTTATTCCTGCTTTCAAGAGGCAAAAAACAGCTTCAGTGCTATGTAATCAAACAGAAATAAAAATAAAAAGCCCCTCCGGGAGCAGAGTTTTGACAAGAACGGTACCAAGCTCTTTGCCAAAGACTCTCTCAGTACAAAGCACATATTGTACCACCTCCTCTGAATGTGAATTGATACCACAACAACAAATAGTGGGCTTGAGAAGGTTGAGAGTCAAATAACTGACATATATGGATACATGCTTTGTTTATTGTGATTTCGAGGCATCTCTAAGTGTAAAATACTCTTAAATGAAGCTCATTTTAATTCCTTCAGTTACTTTATATTTCAAATGACTGGTCAGGACTGAAAACTGGCAGTGTAGCACAACTTGCAGTGTGTTATTACTCTATATGCTGTATCTTCACTCCCTCTAGGCACATGGTCTTAACTCGGTTCCCTACGCTTACGGGCCTGGTTAGCACTCCCCCTGTGCTGCACCCTTGCTTCAGCCTGGCCAGCTCTGCTTCTTGTGATGCCTTCACAGAGCAGCAGACTAGCTTCATGGAACCAGGCCCCTGCAGCACACAGGCCAGAAGCAGCCTGGGTAAGAACAAGAGCAGAGACGTTAATGGGGGAAAAGCTGTCATACGTCAGCAGTTGACAGAAAAGAAACAAAATGTCTGATTTAAATGTCCCTCCTAATTTAGAATGAATGATAAACGACCTCCTGTGTTAAAGAGAATTAGCTTTGCTAATCGTTGCCGTCCTGCAGGTCAGTTCAGTGTCTAACAAACTTTTTCCCCATGCTGGCTTCATATTCAAACATGCAACTAATATGATTTGAAAACTTAAAGTAAAGGAACTACCCTGTGGGAACTGTCTGTCTCTTGCATGGTCTGAATATGTTCAGCTATTTGTTACAACTGATCTGCTGTTCAAAAAAAAATGCATGCGTTTTGCTCTGCTATTGGACAGATATGACACTGAAGCTATCAAATGCATGCATGACACCGTCTGAGCACTCACATGCTTGAATGGCACCATTTTTTTCATCATCAGTTATGTTCCGTTATTTTTGAACAGTTCTGGGAAGTGCATTAGGTCAAGGTCATTATTCTGACTTTCATATTTTTTGATGCATTAGGATGATCAGGGAAGTTAATCATTCATCGTGGCCATAAAAGATAAATTGAATAGGTTTACTAGAGGTGGCTTTTTTGTAGCCTGTAAACTATTAAAGCATAAACTGAGGGGAAAAATACAGCAAAATATGAAAACAGTTTATGAATCTGACAAATTTTACTATAGTCTACATGTACGAACATTTTCAAATGGAGCTGTGGGCTTGTTTTTGTTTTCTGTTTTTTGTGTACTTTTTCTTTTCTCAACCACCAGAACGGACACAAATGTTCGTCACCAGTCGGTTGCTAGAAATGGGATTCTCTATGAGACATATCTACTGGGCCATGGAGGCAGCAGGTACTGCTTTGTGGAGTGTGTCTGATTTCGCTAAATTTTTTGCTTCATGTGCTTTCTATTTTAAACATCTGTCCTTCACTGTGTGCCGCAGCTTTTTTGTAGTACTTGGAGTAGAGTACAGAAAAGTATGTTTTGCGAATGGGGAATACATTCTTAGAAGACTTATTAGTTGAAGGATTAACATGATGCTGTTGCTTATGGTGGAAATCAGCTGATTCTTCCCAGTTGTATAACGTAGTAAATGTTATTTATTTTGTTTTAATACCAAAATAACAAGCACCAAATTGCAATTTCCACGTAATTGATATACTGTATATTATACTTAGTAGACCACATGTTCTTTTCGCTATTCCTGTAACTATTCCTCAAAGACTGCACCTCTCTGAATTCTGCTTCTTTGCTCACGCATGGCACAGATTATATATGTGTTACTGACCAGTAAACAAGGGAAAAGTATATGGATTTACACATTGTATCAATATGTTGTAATATTTTCAGCATCACCCTTTTCACTCACATAAAATCCCCACATTATTCAAGTTTTAAGCCTTCCCCTTAATGCCTATTTCACAACTTTCACACACTAACCCTCGTCGCACACTCTGTGTCGTCAGAGCAGATGTGCCAGCCTGCCCTCAGGCCGCACTCAGAAACACGATCATCAGGTGATGATGTCCGACATGAATTAGCAATGCAGCACTCCATGATCATCTTTTCTGTTTGAACTCTGACAGTTCAACTTCCCTGTGGTCCCTCCCAGATGTAGCAGGTGACCTGGACTCTCAAACCATTGAGGTGTTGGCCAGCTGGATGCTCGAGCACCCCCTGACTGAGGAGCAGCAGGCAGCCGAGTCGCTAAGACCGGAGGGTGCTCCTGACACTCCGTCGCCAGATGGACCAGAGACAGTACAGTGTCCTGAGCGCCCCACCAGTCAACCCAGTGAAAGGTCAGGGATTTGAGGAACATACTGACATGTTTGTACTGGTATTATGATTTTATCATTGTTATACAACCAGTAGAATGACGGACTTAAATGTTATTTGGTTTATAGCCTGTTACCAGGGCTCGACTGGATAGAGAGGGAGAACTTCTTGGATGTCCACCTCACCAGGAACAGACCTCCTCCAGCCAGGCGGCGACGTTCAGGCCCAAGTCAGAGGACCTCCTTCCGAAGGACAGGTCAGAGTCAAAGCATTGAACCAGAAATAAAATATGCATATCAAATCTGTGTTGGTGTACATCATGTGTTGCTTTACAATCAGATATTGTAAAAATACAATCATCTTTGTGCAGTTTTCAAGCTTTCATTATCTCACAGACCTGCTGTGATGAACCTGTGCTGTGACTCACAATAACAGCCTTCCGTGAAATCTTTTTGTTACTACTTAATTTTACAGTGCATTTTCATTTGGCATCTTTTCAGACTTGCCATCACCCAACCCCCTCCCTCAGCTGTATCAGCAGCACACATCAGTCAGTGATTGGCCAGAGCAGGTGGACTTTCATCCATACTCTGCTGAGGAGGAGTCAGAGTTGGGCTACATGGATGACCCATACCATGAAGAAACCTATGAGGACCTGCTAACCCCTTCATTCTTCAGCTTGGAGAGAGACACACTCCAAATAGTAGAGGTAACACGCAAACACGCCGTGCGCGACATGGACAAAAATAAAATACAATTATGATTACTTGCAATATGAAAGTCATGATTTGTAATACAAACCAATAACACGGGAGTTCATTTACTGGATCTTATTATTTTTTTAGGCCGGAGAAGAACACAGCCAAATGGTGAAGTGTGAGCTGTGCAACACCCTTACCCTGCAATTTAACAATCACATAAAGCGGCGTCACCCAGGTTGCGGTCAGAGTGCTGCACGTAAAGGTTACGACAGCACCGGGGCCTACGTGGATGTCTGGTTCAAAGGAGAGTGTGGCTCCAACTTTCCCTTCTACCTCCTCTGCAGCTCCTGCAGGGAAAAGTATCTGGCTGCAAACCTGAGCGACCCAAACTCTAAATATGAAAGGTATGGTAGATAATACAGGAAGTTATGCAGGCGACACATGACACATAGCAACCATTAGTGGTGCCTCAGACCTCTTTTTCTCATACTTTGATAAAAGGTTTAAGCCTGTTATTTACTATTGTTGTCCTCCTTTTACTTCAGGATTAAAGGTCTGACGTCTGATTTGATTGGTCAACTGGACAGCACTTCTGATGGTGGGGAAAGTCACTTCATGTCAGAATGCTTTTATCTTTGAAGCTATTTTATAATGTATTTTCTAATGTAGATGGTGCTCCTATTTGCTCAGATGATTGGGAAATGAGCCACCAAGATGAGTGTGACACAGACAAGCTGACGGGACTGGAGGACTTTGGGCTTTTGCTTAGACCACTGGGGCTCACTGAAAAGAAGCAGGTGCCAGACCCCATTGCCTTTACTGAGCCAGATCCCCTCGGAGCCCTGGCTTACAGCTCAGCTGACCCTGCAAGAGCAGTAGCTCCCAAAGGTATTTTTTTAAGCTACAACTGTCCTTTGCTGAATGCATTTTAGACATCATAATCAGGATTGTCTTTTCTCATAGTTTGGCAGCCTGTTGGCACACCAGGGACAGATGTTTATGTTGAAAAGACATTAAAAAGTTTGCTTTGCATAATATGAGACCTTTAATATTCTGTTATCCACAAACCCCTCCTGGCCACATATAGAGCATAAGGTTGAAATTATTCAGTAGCTTACTGTCCTCGTGTTCATGTTGCAACGAATGTTTCTAAAACTTTATCTCTGATGAAAGATTTAGCCCACTTGTTGTAACACACCCACATTCCCTCTGTGTTGGCAGCAGGAGAATCCAACCACAGCCAAACTTACTGCAGCATAGTGACTCATCGCTCATTTATCATGGCTGGGCATCTGAAGCACACACACTGTACCTCCATTTGTCCCTATTTGATCTAGTATTTTGACTTTTTTGAAAGATAACACAAGACAGATAAGAATGTCAAAAAAAATGAGTCTAGCTAGATATATCAGGGGTTCGTCTATTGGTTCCCATAATCGAATACCTTTTTATATGTGTTTTTCCTCATCAGGGAATGCCCTTGTTGAGCTAAAGACCTCTCTGAGCCTTGGACAGCAGGCTGTATCACTGAGAGACTTTCATGATAGACTAAAAGCTCTAAGAAGAGTTACCTCCACTGCCCAGATCCTGCTAGCTTACAGCATGGTGATGAGAGCACTGTCTCAGACTGCCTCCAGGTACGTTTGACAACACAGTGTATATTGATGTATTCCTTTCACCAATTCATTGTGGTTTCAAGAGTCGTCTTTTATCTTATATCTTATCTTAGTGTATCGGTGTGCAGCCAGTCTAACGGACTAGAGTCTTTGGGTCTGGCAGACATTCGTATCCTCGTCCGTTTAATGACTCTAGCAGCAGGGGGCAGGGCTCACACCTGTATGGACAGACAGCCAGGGGGGAAGGGGCTGGCGTCAGAGCGCAACAACTCCACCTGCCTCAGCTTCCTCACCTCAGCCATCGGCAGTGTGGTGTCCCACAGTCCTACTGCTTACAAACAGCTCGTGGAGATATGCACCCAGGTCAGTTTTCTGCAGTCAGTTTACGTATTATAAATACTGTACATGCCAATTACTAGGGCTGGGCAATATGATCTAAAACTACATCACAATAATAATTTGATACATGAGTAAACTACATTTAAATTAAATTTGTCTTCATTAATGACTATGATTAGACTGAACAAAATCTTGGTTGAATAGCTGGTAGCATATCACTGGATGTTATAGCTTTTCTCAGTCAACTCACTATGAATCACACCATGTATTTATTAAAAACAGCAATGAGAGTAAGTTTAGGTCAGTGAAACATTCAAATCTTTATAAATGACAAAATTATGATCCATTCAAATATGTAATTATTCTGGCTTTAAAGGATTTTTGAACAAATGCAACTGCAAGCAAATGGGTAGCAATTAAAATTAAGTACATTTGAATATCCTTTTAATATCATTGCTGTAGGACCTCATGGCAGCAGCTACAGGGGTGAATATTGCGGCCATCAGTGACCCACAGCAGAGAGGTTGTCTGAACTCCAGCCTTCCAGCTGCGGCCCATGGAGCCCAACAGCAGACGGACTACAATGACCAGACGCCCCCCACATTTCTGGTCACACAAAGTCTGGTGTCCCTGCTCACTGAAAAGGGTGTTCACTGTTACAGTCCAGATAGGGCTGAACACGAGGCTACTGGTGAGAGGAAGAAGTTCACTTGAGTATTGAGTAATTATTTATTACAGGGTTTGAAATGTTGTGATTTTGTTATTCATAGCAGCTCTCCTCTGCATGTGTCTGTTTGACCTAGATACAGGAAACCAAGGGGTGTCTTGTTCGACCTTGCCTCCTTCCCCTTTACCCCACCCTAGTGCCAGAGTGGGCCCCCTGGAGCTGGCTAATGCGTTGGCAGCATGTGTCCTGTCTGCCAGGCTGACCAGTAAACACCGCCAGTGGGCAGCACAGCAGCTGGTGCAGGCCTTGGCAGCCACAGGAAGGGACAGTCCAAATCGGCCCCAAACATACAGCGACCTGGCTGGTGACTTGCGCAAATGTCCTCTCAAGAGGCTGGAAGGACATTACAACAAGGTTAGGCCAGTCAAGCACCATTTATTTGAACAATGTAATCTACATTGTAACATTTTTATTTATTTATATTTATTTACATATTATATTTACAGTTATTCCTTTGTTTCATAAAAGAATGAGATGTTTTTTTTCTCCAAAAATGTACAGCATACAAAATTCCAAAACAGTAATCCAATCATTTGTAATTTACTTCATCTTCTGTAAACTCACAGACAGACTGGGAGCCTGGATCAATCTGTGGAGAAACAGTTAAAACGTGGGGGGTCTCCATGAGACGTGCATCACTGGTGCATAATGAGAATTAATGCCTGTGAAATATCCACCAAGAAAGGGATTATTTTAAAAACATTCTCTGAGAAACAAACAAGTGGGAATAATGAGGTCTCCTCGAGGCACCAGGGTATAACTTGACCACTGGAACATTTCAGTAATAGCTGGGACAGGCCTGGCCTTTCACAACCTATCACATGTGGTGAAGTTAAATCACCACCATTATTTCTGTTCAGGTGACCAGCTGTTCCTGGAACGGTGACCAGAGCTTGTTGGCCACATGCTCTCAGGACAAGGTGGTGCAACTATGGAGCATCAGCCAGAACACTGTGGAGTTACAGACCACCTTCTCCTGCATTACCAGGTTGTTTCTGCTTATTTCAGTATTGTTTCATCCAGGGAGGGTTTTATTTAGTTATGCTATTGTAAAAAAAAATAGCTGATACAATATATTTGTACCAGTGAATTGACATTTACTGTATGTGTTGGGTGCTTGATCTTGCTGTTGTATTTTGATTGTTTGGCTCGCACGCCTGCTATGCAGTAGCTTGTAATAACGGAATGTAAAGAAATGTAAGATCTTTAAAGATGATCTGAACATTGGTTAGTGGGTATAAGGCAAGGTTAGTGACCAACAGTTAAAACTTACATTTTATCCAAAGGTAATGTCTAAGAATATTTGGTGTAGAAAGTCTTATATAGTTGCACAGAAATACATGTTTTAGCCTTAATTAACGCATGTAATGAGAAGTTAATGGAAGGTTTCTAGGTTCTTGCAGATGGAGTGACACTTCTGAAGGTCACACAGAGAGGCTGCTATGCTATCAAAGAGCTGGGATTACTCATAGCTGTAACTTTCCTTTTCCTGACCCTCTCCAGTAAGACGGACAGGTCAAGCAGTGAGAGAGCCGGTAGATGTCATCACATGTCTCCTGTATACTGGAGTACAGGGGGAAACTTTTTGGCTGCCCCAGAGAACAAACACATCAACATCATGAACATCAGAGGTAAGGCTGGCTTTTTGTGTTTTTACCAATTTGCCACATCTCCAGTTTCATCACTGCTATGTAAAAAAGTACTATAGCCGATTAGTTTTCTTGTTGTTGTGTTAATGAAGTACATTATCGGCAATGTAACGAAACAGCTAATAGTACAGTAGATGAGCACAACATGTAATATGTTACGTGTTACTTCACATAAAAGCTTTTCCTGTGAATGTTGTTGATTTTAGGTTATTATAAGGTGGTAAAATAACAAATACAAAATGTAATAGTAAAACTGATTATTCCAGCTGTCACCATTTCATCAGTACTGCAACAAAAAAATTATAAAATTATAAAAATTATTGTAAATACCTGCTTGTATTGCTTTGTACTAAAATTGAATCCTTCGGTGTTCAACACAAGATGTATGGTACACCTGAGAGATTTAAGACACATCACATTTATTTAAGTTTCATATTGGATCACGATTGGCTTTCAAATTAGTTGTGATGTTACAAAATCCTGATTGTGCAGGTCTTAATTAGATTTAAGATTTTTAAGATTATTTGTCTTGTTCCACCATTGTGGAGCCAGGACAGCAAACAGGCTGGGGTGTATGGTTTGACCATGTCCTGCATGGTGGATGGGCCTAGTGGTCTCTACAGCATGAGTTTTTGTTACTTCACAGGATCTCACTGTCATGTGGAGGCTCAGATGTCTCGGGTCACAGCCCTCTGCTGGGCTCAGGCCTTCAGCTTGTGGGTTCTTGACCAGCCAGCGGCCACTAAGAACAGGCCTGCTGAGAGCCTGTTAGTGGGACGGTTGGATGGCTCCCTCTGCTGGCTGCAGGTCACAATGCAGGAGATAGACCTGCATGTAAAGAGCACCGAACTCTCCCATTGTCACAGGAAAGAGGGTGAGGAGAACACTACACACACTGGTAATGTTTAAAACCATAGTTTCTTCTTATTATATTATATTATTATATTATTATTATATCATTGATATACTAACTATGGCATTACATTAAGACAGTAACACACAAAGACAAATTAAAATTGAATAGAACCATATTATTAATTATTTACTTAGTTATATTTACTGTTGGATACCACTGTCATTTCTGTTCAGTGAATATAAAACTACAGGTAGCAGGTGATTAGCTTAGCTTAGCATACAGCCTGGAAGCAGGAGGAAACAGCTGGCCTTGCTCCGTCCAAAGATAAAAAAGCCCCTACTCCATCTGCATGTCAAAAGCTCATCAATTAACATATTATATCTTGTTTGTTTCATCCACATAAAAAACAGGAATGTAAAAACAACAAGCTGTGGTTTTACAGGGGGTGAAATACTGGAACTGCTTTTTAGTCAGATGCAGTGACTTCCTGGGGTTTTTATTTTAGGTTTGGACAGATCCAAGGCAGCCGTTTCCCACTGCTCTCAGTCTTTTTTCAGTAAGTTAAGCTAATAGCCTGGTTGCTGTAGCTTCACATTTAGCATATAGGCATGAGAGTTGTATCGATCTTTTCATCTAACTTTTGGTAAGAACGCAAACAAATGTATTTACTATTTAATAGTACTTACTAAATGTATTTACTATTCAAATAGTATTTACAAATGTAAATACTATTTGTTTAAGAGACTGATCTTCCCCTCTGATACCTCCTAGCTCCCCAGTGTGTTGCCTGGCACAGTGAAGACAGGCCGTTTGCAGTGGGCTATCCCAGTGGAAAGATTGTTTTAGCCACAACTGAGACCTATGAGAATGAGCAATCCATAGTGTTGTCTGTCTTCCAGGTTTGCCTGCAAAATACACTCCACACTCATTTTACTACAGAATGCTGCAGGGATGAAAAAAACAATTCTGTGTTATTTACACCCTTCATTTGATATGATTTTCGGCTCTATTTTCTCTTATTGACCACTCTCCTCACTCTACAGGACAGCATTAGTTCCCTAAAGTGGGACCCCACAGGACACTTGCTGCTCTGTTTGGGGAGGTCAGAGGTAGTGAAGATACTGGGACGTTCTGGGGGAACCTGGGTGACCCTCCACTCCCTCATTCACACCAGCACCGTTAACATCGCAGAATGGTGCCCACTTGCTGGCAGAGCGCCTGATCCCAGGCTCATGATGGCTGCGTGAGTTTATATAACTAATTCTTCTGCATCAAGGGGAAAGTTTGCCACCTTTTATGTGGATATCCAATCAGTGTTGATGGTAGATGTAATCCATTGAAGTACCTCAGTGCATGCTGTATTGACCAAGAAAGCAGAGTTCTCCTGCTCACAGAGCCTTGCTGGCAGTCCCTACATTTACCATGGTGCATTCTACTTGAGCTTGTGATTCCCAACCCCCTAATCCTCTCCACTACGCTCTCTCGGAGTTAGCATCAGCCACAGATGGCTCATAATGACAAAAACAAGACTCATTGCATCAGAACAGGCTGATTAAACAAGCTGGCAGAACCTGTAGTTCTTCCTGGTAACCAGTTAATGAAATGACAGTGCTTGTGACCGTCCTGCACAACAGATTTTGCAGCTGGAGAACTCAGTTTTGTCAGTCAATATAGGACACACTGAGGTATTTATTTCTTCAAATGACTACATTTACCCGCAATACGGATTGGACATACACATATAATGTGGAGAAGTTTCCCTTTAACAATGCTACAATGCAAAGAAAGAGAGGGAATCAGTGAAAAATCTTATTTCTGACAATAGATGCATGTAAAATGATTGCTTTAATCTGATACACCAACTTCAGGTTCCTTTATCAGTATATTAGCCATAGATTCTTATTTAATTCTCTCCATGTTTCTACAGAGGTTGTCAGAATGGCTCTGTGCATGTCTGGACACTGCCACAGGGAGGTACCATTGTATCTTTGCCCAACATACTGAACACCCCTCCAAGCCAGGATAAAAGCACTAATGTGAAGGTCAGTTTGGTTCTGCTGTTGAGGCTCCTTTTTGCAGCCCTGGTTCTACCAATATCCCATGTAATCATCCAGTTATTTTTGTTTTTACAGCAGGAGGGTGCAAAGTGTGTGCTTGTACTTCATGGCCACATTACGGCAGTGAAGTCCCTTTCCTTTTGCTCCAGTGGTCTGGCTTTGGTCTCTGGAGGGATCGGGGGACTGCTCAACATCTGGTCCTTACAGGTCAGAACACAACATTCATTGTTGCTGTCACTTCTTCACCTTAAGTCAGCACCACGATCACTTAACAATCAGAAAATGTAACCATTATTGTCTGTTACTCTCATATAAATCTTTCAAAGTCTAATCTCAGAGTTCTAATCCGCCTGCTTCTCTGTGCTTCCTGCAGGATGGTTCAGTCGCACAGACTGTTACAGGTTTAGGCTCAGTCATCAGTACTACGTGGATACCAAACTTGGGTGTAGCTGCCTGCTTCGGGAGATCAAAGGCAAGTTGGATCACTCATGACTCTACATCAAATATTAAAGAAATGTATCAAACTATTCCTTTACGATAATCTGAGCTACCCTAAAGGAGTAGTTCAACGTTACTCTTGTTTGTTTACTTGCTGAGAGTTTGATGAGTACAACTCCCACATCTCACAGTTAGTATGAATCTACAGCCAGGAGACAGTCATCTTAGCTTAGCACGACAATGGGAAGCAATGCGAAACAGCTGGACACAACATTGCAATTTTAACACATTAAGTTTTGTATGGATTGAGCATGATAGATGTAATGTGCTAATAAGTGCTTAGAGGCGCTAGGAGATGGAGTGTTTTTTACATTTGGACAGAGCCAGACTTGCTGTTTTTTGCCGTTTCCACTTTTTATGTTAAGCTAAGCTGAGTGTCTCTTGGCTTTAACTTCATATTTAGCACACATGTCCTCATCTAACTTTTGACAGGAAAGCAAATAAGCGTCTTTCCCAAAATGTTGAAGTACTCCTCTAGGGTAGCTTAGATTATTCCACTGCTTTTCTTTTTCTTCATACTATTATATACTCATGTTAATTTCTATATTATATTATCAGTTTATCACCATGAGAGCTAATCTAAAATGCACATTTTTGGCTGTGTCCCATTATAGTTTTGGTCTGTCATTGTTTCCTTCCCAGGATGTTTTGATGATCTGCTGCACCCCTGACTGGATCCGTCAAAATCATGTGCTAGCTTCCTGTCGCATGGTCCTCAGAAGCCAGAACATCCTGGGTCTAAATCGGGCACCCTGTTTGGCCGTCTTCCTGGAGAGGCTGCCCTTGCTGTTGCAGGAGCAGTACAGCTATGAGCGGGTCATTACTGAAACTACACAGCTTCACAGTTGTTTTGTGTTGTTTTGCGAAGCCTGATTTTGAATTTCATCTCTCAATGCAGAGCCATGTGGCAGCCGGTGACCAGCTAGTCCACAGTGCCTTCCTGCAGAGCCTGGCCTCCTTGGCTGTTGGTTTGTCCTTAGAGAAACACCTGTGCCGCTACCCACGTCCCCCACACCATACCAGTCCTGATGCCCACTCCTGCCCATCAGAGTGGAGCTGGCTCACCACTTACGCCACTACTGTCCGCAGTGCGGAGGCTATTGCTAGTGGTACTACCTTCCCAGAATCCTTCATTGTTTCAGAGTTTCAGGAGGTGGATGACACTGAAATCACTAAGGCGCTGGTGAGTGATGACAATCCTCATGTTATTGTTTCTTTTGGAAATTGGATGTGTTTTAGGAATCTGAATTGCCTGAAATAGGCATGTTTCCCCGATGTAAATCTCTGCTGAGACATTTCTCCTTCCTTGCTCTAGGACAATAGTAAATGGAGCTTCAGGATGGATGAACAGCTGATGTCATGGGCCACCACTAGACCAGAGGTAACAGCTTAGCTATCTTGAAATAGTACACCCTTTTACAAAGAATTTCTAAGCAAAGAAAGATTATTTCTTTAAATACAAATTCTCTCTCTCTCTAATAGAGAGCTAACAGCTGGGTCGTATTTTCTTTTCTTTTGGCTGGAGAATATTATAATATATTGTAATTTCTATTTCACCTGCTGTGCTTTGTAGGACTGGCAACAAGGGGGGAAGAGTGAGGTGTACTTGTGGGGGAATGGGCGTTATGGACAGTTGGCAGGAATGGGAACCAACCTCATGATGCCTACTCTGGCACCCTCTCTGTTACAGACACAGCAGGTAGCCTAACTTTTTCACTCCAGACATAGAGTTTGTCCTTTTTATTACGGTTTTTAAATGTTCCCCTTTGTGGGTGTTTTAATTGTCATTCAGGTTGTGTGTGGACAGAACTGTACCTTCCTGGTCCAGTCCAGTGGGACGGTACTGGCTGTAGGAGAAGGACAATATGGCAGACTGGGCCAGGGGAATTCTGATGATCTCTATGTCCCCACTATTATCTCTGCTTTTCAAGGTGCAATATTCATTCAGGGCCTAAGAACCCAAGTCTGAGCTGTTCTGCTTTTGGATGTTCCAATGAATTTTAATTCTTGCCTCAAACTCTCTCTCTCTCTCTCTCTCTCTCTCTCTATCTCTCTCTCTCTCTCTATCTCTCTCTCTCTCTCTATACATATATATATATATATATATATTTTATTTTTATTTTATTTTTATTTTTTTTGTAGTAATGCATTTTGATGTGGTAGATTCTGCTTAGGTTTAATTGTTATCTATGTTTTTACTGACTCTTTGATCTGTGGGCAGGGTATGTTGTGACTCAACTGGTGACGTCCTGTGGATCCGATGGACACTCCATGGCCCTGACTGAGACTGGGGAGGTGTTCAGTTGGGGAGACGGAGATTTTGGAAAACTGGGCCATGGTAACAGTGAAAGGCAGCGGCGACCCAAACAGATAGAGGCCTTACAAGGGGAAGAGGTCATTCAGGTAGAGATACACCTGCTTCGAACTCCTATAGGATAGTTTTGTGCTTTCATATTTTATTGTTGGAAGCATTAAGAAAATTATTAGTAGTAATATAATGAGGTGCATTGGACAGGCAGTCACACGTGAACCAACCACTGTTGCCCTTTCATTCCTTTGACATATTTCTGTAGGAAGACTGCTTGATTTACAATTGCAATTTACTCATCCAATTTATTGGTTTGATCCAGTTAACAGTATATCTTTAAACAACTGGCCTCTATATGAAGAGAGGAGGCTGCAATTTCTCATTTGTGAAAAAAAAACAATTGAACTTGAAATTGACAAACATTTAAAAGTTTAATGTGATAAACTTTCATATAGCCTTTTTTTCTCTTCCTAGCTTGCTTGTGGTTTCCGGCACTCAGCTGTCGTAACAGCAGATGGGAAACTGTTCACCTTCGGCAGCGGTGAATCTGGTCGTCTGGGTCAAAGGTCAACATCCAACAAGATGCTGCCTGAGAGGGTGGCTGCCCTAGAGGGATATCACGTGGGACAGGTAAGAAGACTGTGTTGGTTTTCATTCCTAAACTCAGATGGTGATACAGTCTGCACACGAAATAAGAAAAATTATGAAAATATGTGTAAACAAAGCTAACTTGGTTACTTCTCTCAGGTGTCATGTGGTCTCAACCACACACTAGTGCTGTCCCTTGATGGCATGGTTGTTTGGGCGTTTGGAGATGGGGATTATGGCAAATTGGGAACAGGTTCATCCACAGCAAAATACTACCCTCAGGTAAGTTAACGGTAACAAAGGGTTACATTTACCAATCCTCAAAAGACAAAGAACAGGTCATGTGTTATGTTGCTGGAGCTGGTTGCCTCCCTGGAGAATGCAATGGTGAATAACAAAGTCATGCTTATCATTACCACTTTGTATCCGTTGCTTTTAGTATTTATTCATTTGTATTTTTGGCTTTTCCTATTTTCAGAAAGTGGATCAGCTTTGCAACAAGGGAATTAAGAAGGTCAGTTGTGGAACTCAGTTCTCTGTGGCGCTGGCCTGTGATGGACATGTTTACACATTTGGACAAGGTACATTCTCTGTTAAAATATTGTTGTTGTACTGTGTCTCCATTTAGTTTAAAGACTTTTTTTTGCAAATCACCAACTTTTTGTAGATGTTTTGTAAGCTGCATGCTGAAAATATTCACTTTTGTTGGTTTATTTTTCAACACTCTTGCATATGCTAATGTCTTACTTGGCTTCCTTCTGTTCATCCTTCAGAGCGACTGATCGGCCTGCCAGACTCAATGCTGAAGAATAAATCCTGCCCCCAGGTGGTGCCATCTCTCGAGGGACTGTTCATAGAAGACATTGCTGTGGGCTGTGAACATGTACTCGCCCTGTCCTCCACTGGAGACGTCTATGCCTGGGGCTGCAACAGTGAGGGACAGGTAGCCAACATCATTTATTAGAAAATTATACACTTCGACAATCTGAGGTTTACTTTCATTGCACCCTAAAGTCTGTCTCATTGTGTTGAATGTGTGTGTTCCAGCTTGGCCTTGGACACTCCAACCCTGTGAAGGAGCCGACACTCATAACATCTCTCCAGGGGAAAAACATCAGACAGATCTCAGCTGGCCGCTGTCACAGTGCAGCATGGACCACCCCCTCTACCTCGATGAAAAACTCAGGTACACACATGCAAACATACAAATACTTTGCAGCTATTATTCATGAAAGAACATTACACTTGGGACTCACATGTGTTAACTTCATCTCCAGGTGGCCCTGGAAATTTCCAGCTAGGCCTTCCCCAGTCAGTCCCTCCCCAGTACAACACTCTGAAAGACTGCAGCCCTGATGTCCTCAGCATGCGTCTCAGAGTACTCTACCACTTTTCTGATCTCATGTACAAGTCCTGGAGGCTGCTCAACCTGGATGCCAAGAATCCGGTAATTTCGGATCATATTTTCTACCCCTTTAATATGTTAAAAGCACAAACACTAGGGAACACTCTTTGCTGCTAATATTCACGCACCTGCTGCTGATTAGCCCTCTCTCTGCCTCATTATTATTTTGTCATTGTGATGCCTCATTCACTTCCCCTTAATTTTATCCCCAATCCTTCCCTTTATCCAGGTTTCCACTTCACGCTATAGTTCAGGGACGACCGCCATCATCCGGGGTGAGCTCAGAGGCCTCCTATCACCCAAGGTCAACACTCTGCCGCTGGTGCGCTCCATTGGCAGAACAATGACCCAGGGCAAAACATATGGGCCACAGATTACTGTGAAACGGATTTCCACAAGGTAAGGATGACCGTGATATTCAGTCTGTGGGCAGAGTGTGTGTCTTCAGCTGGAGGAAATAAAAGGAGCTGACCAAATGAAATTGCTGTGTTTCCCACAAATTTACGCATCTTGGTTGTTTTGGTTGCACATTTTTACTTTCTTTTGAAAGCAGTTTTCTGTTCCTTGTTTTATGTCTCAGTATGTGTTCATCAAAGCCTCTATTGATGTCCTCTCCCGTACACTCCCACAGAGGGCGTTCGAGCAAGCCCATCTTTGTGCAGATCGCGAAGCAAGTGGTGAGCCTGAATCCTCTAGAGCTACGGCTTCCATCACGAGCGTGGAAGGTCAAGCTGGTCGGAGAGGGAGCGGATGATGCCGGAGGAGTGTTCGATGACACCATCACTGAGATGTGCCAGGTAGGATGGAGAGCACAAAGAGAAGGTGTGAGAGCAACAGAGAGAGCTAATAATGGAAAAGTCTCTGCTTTTTGTAAAGTGACAAACGATTTGTTTTCACCAGGAGTTGCAGTCTGGTGTGGTGGATCTTCTGATTCATACTCCCAACAGCTTTGCAGATGTGGGCAGTAACACTGACAGGTGCATATTTTGTAGTTTTGATACTTTTTGAACAGTACCATTAAAGTAAATGGACTGTACTTGTATAGCACGTTTATAGTCCATTCAACCACTCAAAGTGCTGTAACACATTCACATTCACACACTGATGGGAGGAAACTAACTGACAACCTGCTCTAGCTCTGAGCTACAGCACAGTATAACTCTGTAAACCAAATGTCACTTGGCTGCGTACCCTCCCAGGTTCCTGTTGAACCCAGCCACCCTCTCAGAGGATCACATGGTCCAGTTTCGCTTCCTGGGCATCCTAATGGCTGTGGCCATCCGCACTAAGAAACCTCTGGACTTACATCTGGCTCCTTGGGTGTGGAAACAGCTCTGCTCAATGCCATTGGGAGGACCTGACCTGGAGGAAGTGGATCTGCTCACTTACCGCACACTCCAAGGCATCCTTCACCTGGAAAACAGTGGAATCACAGAGGATAATTTCCATGTGGTGAGATATTATGCAAGTTGTTTTCCTGACAGAGATCATTAATCAAAGTAGATTCAAACCCTTCACTTTTTCTCTACTAACCTTTGTCACTCTTGTCATATCTCCCTCTGAAGATGATCCCACTGGATTCGTTTATGGCCCACAGTGCAGATGGAAGGCTGGTACCGGTGGTTCCTGGAGGTCAAAACATCTCCCTGACCTTTGCCAATCGGACTGAATATGTGGAGAGAGCTCTTGACTACAGGCTGCATGAAATGGATTCACAGGTTTGAAGAGCTGAACTGTTGGAGAATGATCTGGGTGTATTAAACAGACTTGTTAAGCTGTAACCATAACTAAATTCACCCAACAGACTGGGCCACATAGGCAATACTATTGTAGAAAAAAAACTCTCTCTCTCTACTGTATCTGAAACTCTGCATCCATTGTAAACATCCGGTCTGCCCACCAGTTTCCATTAGTGCTCACTAGACAGCCTGTTTGTTGTACTGTTGTTGTTCCCTTTATCTCGTCCTCAGAAGTATCAAAGCCGATGTTGTTCTGTTGTGTCCAGGTGGCAGCAGTCAGAGAGGGCATGTCCACCATCATCCCCGTGCCCCTCCTCTCCCTGCTGACAGCACAGCAGCTGGAGCAGCTGGTCTGCGGCCTGCCAGAGGTCTCTGTTGAGATGCTGAAGAAGCTAGTGCGTTACCGTGACATCACCGAGAGCCACCAGCTAATTGGCTGGTTTTGGCAGAGCTTGGAGGAGTTCACCAATGAGGAGCGAGTGCTTTTCTTGCGTTTCGTCTCTGGCCGGTCCAGGTTGCCGTCCAACCCTGCTGATATCACACAGAAGTTCCAAATCATCAAGGTTGATAGGGTGAGGTCAACAAAGTGACGAGCCTGTTCATAGAACAAATGCACATTAATAGCACAAACAATAAACATTGTTTTCTCCCTCATGACTTCCTTTCAGCCCGTCAATGGCCTCCCTACTGCTCAGACCTGCTTCTTCCTATTTCGCCTGCCCCCGTACACAAGCCAGGCCATCCTCGCTGAGCGTCTGCGTTACTCCATCCACAACTGCCCCTCGATCGACATGGACAACTACATGCTGACCCACAACACCGACCCAGCAGACAGCTCCGACACAGAGGACTGAGGCAGCCAACTGTGGTCAACAGTGTCATGAATGTATCTTCTCCCATGCCATGCACATTATGCACTGAACACAGATTTTTATTGGCCAAACCTGTATGGTAATGTACTGTTTATATGTTGGTTGACTTAAAGATATGTGTAGTTTTGGTTTTCCAACTGTGCAAGGTGTTGTAATTATTGCAGTGCTTAATCTGAATCAAAACTACAGGGATGCAGAATAAGATTTTTAAAAGTATAGGTGTAAGGAACAAGCCACAATAAAACAGTTAATGTGCCTGTTTGTTTGAAAATATGTAATAATTTAATGACCTGTCCCATGCTGGCAGTATTATTGTAAAATAAAGTGTTTAAATACAGATTTCGGTGTATTGTATTTGAAATGAGCATCAAAGGCATACATCACAAGAAGACATTCAGATTATGAATTAAGTGAATATTGTAAAAAGTAAATGAATGCAAAAGCTTGTGTTGGCAGTGGATGGGACTCCCTGTGCATGTTGTGTGTAGACCAACAGGAAACAGGATGTGTAATGATGGATGTATAAATCTGCAGAGGTTAAGGAGTGGATAGACTGAGGCTAATGGAATAAACATTTCTTGGATGATGGTAAGAAATGATGCAAGTCTGACATTCATTTATACATTTCCAATCATAATTAAAAAAAAAAAAAAGTGATCATCTGTAATACTGTGTGTTCCTATAGTAGTTCATGTATTAGGTCAAATATAGCTCATTCACTTTAGGATGACAAAAACAGCATTATGCATGATTAATATAGAATTCAGTGTCTATGGGTATCAATACAAAATGTGTTAAAGCAAAATTGAGTGCATACATCCCTGAAGTATGGGCTTAGCAGGACGTAGCACTTTCCAAGGCAAGTGACTAAATTAAAATGTATTATATTAGAATCAGTATGTTTTATTAATTATCAGTAAGGATTCTCTGATCAACACTGACAATGACCTCAAACAGAATAACAGCAGAACGTCATCCCCCAGTCTTCATTACAGGAAGATCTTTTTGTCCATGCTTAGAACAGAAATCTAGCTTGAAACCTGATTTCTGCTGTAGTCTCTCAACTTTCTCTAAATCTTAAGCCCAAAATGAAGGCATTCAGAATTAATCAGGAATGAATGAGAAGTGACTTTTTTCAAGGTGAAGCACTCACTAGCTGAGAGAAAACAAAAGGTGAAACCACTGCTATGTGGGTTTCTTTGCTGAACGTCTTGGCAAAGACGATGAAAATGCTCTTTTGTTTAGGAAATGCTTGGAAATACTGCAGGTCAAACGGTATGATTATCTAACATTTTATCAGTTCGCTCCCTCAAAACCAGCATGAATATTAAAGAATCTGACTGAGAAAACCTTTTTATTACATTTCCACTTCCCATATGAAAGGCAAATAACGCACACAGCAACAACTTCCTTTATTACAAAAAGAGATCTTAATTCAATTCCCCCGAGTCTAATGTTGTCCTGAGTCAGCACAGCTGGTGTGTCTGCAATTTGTCTGCGCTGGTGAGAGGTACGTCTACTGTGACCTTATTACCCATCTGTTTCCCTGTGTGCGGTGTGGCCAGTAAGGCAGAATTCAACCTGCAGTCAGCAGCCCTGCAGCTGAGAGAGGGAGGCTTTTTCATGAGAGTCCTCGCCAGGTATAAATATAACATCCATCCATCAACTTAACAAGTACACAAGTTTGGAGAGGCAGAAATGGAAAAAAAATGATGTCAGGAATTTGCCTCAAATATTTAGTACAGCTGAACTAGGCTGCCTGGTGTCAAGCGGTTATTTCAACTGTGATTCAGTTATATCATATTCCACCCTATTGTAAACGAGTGTAGACAAAGGGAGAGTGGAGGGGACATTAACACGCTAAGTTGCGATGTAGATTCACCCACACAAATCCACCCACAAAGATATCCTGGTGGGAATGACACACTCAAACATTTTCTTAAATCTGATTTGAACGTATTTGCCATTTGAGCTTGCTTTGTACCAGTTAAAAACTCAATAGCACTCAATTAATCAGCAAAGCCAAGGCCTTCAGCTTTATATTTTATAACGACAGATGTAATATTTCTGCAGCTGCACAGCCTTTGCTATATACAGAAGGAATTAGGAGATCAATACTGTGAGACATCCTTTAGTTTTCATTGTCAACGTGTGAGCAAACCTGGTTATGAATATGTAGAACTTCCCTTTCCCACTAGAGGGCAGTCTGGTTTAGCACGTACCGACGCACAAAGCACCAAGAGAGCATTGAGAATAAGCAGAGATCATCAGCACGCACACGCCCACACACACACACACACACACACACACACACACACACACACACACACACACACACACACACACACACACACACACACACACACACACAGATCCTGTATAGCTGATGATGCATATCACTGTCAGCTAATCTCTGTCACCCTGTTTCTCCCAATCAGCTAATTTGATCTGTACAAATGGATGACAACATACTGGATGACAAACAGTGTGTGGTCAAATTACTTGAATAACACACCTTTTCAAACCTGAGTAACACTGACACATGCATTGTTTTGGATCATTTTTGTTCTAGTTAGGGCCAAATAAGTGCTGCTGGCTTTAGTTTGCATCATAAAATTATTTTTAAAAACTGCTTGTGCGTCCCCATCCTAACTAGGCCACCTAGGTCTGTTTCAACCAAAGTGTGTTTGACAAAAAATGTCTTTGCTCAGTTTTAAAGAGAGTTCATGGGTATCTCCTAAATTTATCCAGTTTTTTTCACCCATTACAAATCACAGAAAGCTGGCTTTGTGAAGCTGAGACTGCAGGGCTTTTGTTAGGGAGCAGTCCTTCAGGGTGGCATGTTTGTTATAAAGTGGGCTACATGAATTAAAGCAGCAATGTGGAGAGAGGGGGGGGGTTGACATAATAATTAAGCACTCTGCATAGAAGCAAATCAGTAAGGAAAGTAGCTATAATTACAACAATTTTTTGGATAGACGGTTTTAACTTGACAACATTAACAACCGATAACGACCAAAAAGAGACAATAGAAAAAACTGTCAATGGCAATGTGAGAAAATGATGGCAACTAGTCTGGCCCTAATTCAGGTTCAGTGTTTGGTTTTTTTCAGACCCCCCTCCACACACACACACACGCTGTGCTGGCTCACAGAAAGAGCAGAGGTCATCTTCATTTTGGTCAAGGCTTTCTATGGCAGGTTCATCAACTGAGGGAGCTGACTTAAATGAGGAAGCAGCTGATGTGCCAAAAAGCTGAAAAACATAATCAGGCAGTTTTTGCTCATAAGAAGCCTCAGCAGACAACTTCAGACCAAATCTGACATACAGGATGGAGTTAAGGGTCTGAAGTTTGCTTTTTACCACCCTCATCTGGCTGAATAATCTCTCCACTTCAGCATTCGAGTGTCGCAAGGACAACACAGACACAGCAGCCATGGCAAGTTCCTGAAACTTGATATCAGCTGCATCCCTGAACTTCCAAATCTCCCCCCAGAAGCCCACGCCATTGCTGGACAATCTTGTCTATCTCTGCAGGAGAGTAGCCGAGGAGCTTGGGTAATTTTTCTGTGACCACATGGGTGGCTGTGGCTCAGTGGTAAAGTGGGTCGTTCCTCAATCAGAAGGTTGGGGGTTTGATCTCCCAGCTCCTATGGGTCAACATGACAGCATGGAACAGTGTTCAGCATTAGCTAATGCCATGGTGGCTTCAGTCAGTTTTTACTCATTAATGGCAGCTTGCTTTGGGTGGAACTGTTGTAAGGCTTTGTCTTTTCAGCATGTTTTTGAGCTGTCATGTGTTTTTTTTAAATCACAAAGTTTGGTGTAGAAATCAGCCCTACAATACAGGCAGCATGCCCGTGTATGGTCTCCAATAAACGGCTTCAACCAGCCTTTGAACATGTGGGAACAGTCAACAGTCAGGATTTAATCTCTTCACCTCAGACTTTTAGCCATCAGTCCATCTTGCTGAACCAGCTTAAGTCTTTTACCAGGGGAGGTGGTAACATGCACAGTCTAATCACTCTAACTCCTCAGGTAGTTTGCTCTGGTTACGTGACATTTTAAAAGTCAGCTGATGATTGAAAAGCTGCTCTTGTGAAAACTCCTGGTCTTCATCTGGTTGTGGGTTCAATATTTCATCTGTTGTGAATTGTTGAAAGCTGTCGCCTGTGGGATAAGAGGCACATTAGAACATGTACAATACTAATATACAATACTCTAATACTTTGATCTACCTGCTGGTTTCAGGTCTTAAATGTTGCCTCTTATCATCCGCTACCAAAAGCAAATGATGAAGAGACAGAATCCATCCCACAGGCGACAGCTTTCAACAATTCACTAACAGATGAAATATTGAACCCACAACCAGATGAAGACCAGGAGTTTTCACAAGAGCAGCAACTTAGGCTGGGACAGATGTAGTTCAGCATGATGGCTAAAAGTCTGAGGTGAAGAGATTAAATCCTGACTGTTTCTTTTCACGACTGAGCGCTGAGAACAAGAAACTGGTTTAAAAGAACAAGTACAAATGAGTGAGGAACAGCTCAGGAACACAGTCACTTGATTTCACCTGTAGCTCAGTGAGATCAGGTGCTGACTCAGTGCCCTCAGGAGAGGGTACATAATACAAGAATTATGACAACTGAGATATTTGGTAGTATTATTTGACCTCTGCTCTCCAGAAACCTCACAAGGATCTTTGCTTCTTACATATCACTGCCAATGACCACATATATTAACACAATGTACATAGTCTGCACATTATCACACAACTTTCTGAGACTCCATTGATGTATGTAAATAGAGATGTCATGTATGTAATGGAAAGAATAATTCAATGAAGTATGTTGCTACTATATATAAAGCTATTATTCTTCCACCACTCATTGTAAACCAGTTCGCTTGACCTACATTGTACCTTTGAGACTGCTTTTACCATAAATATGGTAACATTTACCATTCATTACTATCACCTTTCCTTGTACACATTTCTTACATTGGGTACAATAAATATCCAGAAAATGTGGAGTGGACATATGGACCAGCATAAAGTCCTCCTCCATAAAGTCTCCTTGTCGTCACGGGAGTACAGCGCTCCCAGATGCCTGATCCAGCAAGCCCTTTTTGTGTTCATCATATGTGTACATTACTGGTTCATTGTTCTTCATCAGGGCCACCCACACATCACCTCCTTTGCAGTGGACATGGTAAGCAAAATAGTAGATCCCTGGTACGCTACAGGTGAAAATGCCAGTTTGTGGATTGTAGTCCTGGTTGCCATTGTGCAGGAGTTTGTCAAAGATGACAGGAGAGCCCACAGGAGGGAAGGGATCTGCGAGGTGTTGCCACAGTGACAGCATTTGATAGAACCTCAACAGCTTCATAACATTGCATCATCCACGTCTTGGGAATGTTTGGACCAAATTTGAGGTGGCTGTGGTTAACCCGCTGAGAGAGAGACGTCTGAGAATAAAACATGCACTTCCCCCCACTACTAGGTGGCGCTATGACTATGGTTCTAAATAAGCATGTGCATGTCTTCAGAGCCGGACAATCATCAAACAGTATAAATGTGGTGAAGATAGGACCTTGTAGAGTGGAGTTACTGCACTTTTAATTTCGATCGAAATTTGCCGCGTCGCCACGGCCAAATTTGAAGTGGATCTTCAGCGAGACACTGAAGTTTGACAGCTCACCACGCTCACACCGCTAAAGTTTTGTTGAGACTTTTAATAACTTTTCATCGTTAATGTCTTTTCTACCAGCTGACCAAGTTTGAAGTGGATCGCTTCAACCCCCTCGGACTAGTTCGTTCATTTATGACCCCTGTAAATTGCCAAAAATGTACGGAAAATCCAATATGGCCGACTACCTGTTGGGTTTAGGTCATCGCTCCAAGAGACTTTTTTGTACATCTTGAAGAGATACATGAACCCACCAAATTTTGTACATGTACGTAAAACATTTCACAAACACTTTCATTTCTTTGGACAACCCGGTGCTATAAAATGGCAAATAAAAGAACCTTGAATGAGATGAGGCAATGACTGTATATTTCTGAGGTAGTGGCTAATTTTTACACATTGCACCTTTAAAGGGAGATTTCAAAGGCAACATTGATTGCTGGAACCTGAGCTTCAGAATTTCACAAATTCGGTCATCTGTGTTTATTGCAGACTGTGGAAAGACCCGGGCTGAATAAAAATCTTTAATACAACACTTTTCATTTCATTGCAGTTATGTTTTGCAAACCGCTTTGTTTCTATCGAATATTGTTATTAAAAATGTTCTTTCATGCCTATGGAGAATGAAGCAGGTCTCTCCATCCTGAATATTTAATTAGTCAAAGGAGGGTGTGACCTACATAGTCTCACTGAGGCAACACAGGAATGTGACTGGTCACCTGATCCCCTCCCCCCACATCCTCCTCCCGCTCCCCTCCAAAATCAGAGGAGCTCATTTCATCTAGACAGTGAATGGATGAGGGCTGCTGTGAAAACAAGGGCACTTGGGCGCGGGTCAATGAATTGCTGAGTTAACGCGGTGATGTGATGTGCGCCTGGGCTGCTCAGGGCTTGTTTGAGTATCCTGGCTGGCACCCTCTCATCTCTTATTACAGGACAGGACCGGCAGTGTGTGACCCATGTACCTCGGAGACACTTAAGACTCTGGTACGGTTTCAGTTGGTGATGTGATATGGACGTGCTTGCCTGCCTGCCAACGGACATTCAGGCTGTTGTGATATGTGCCAGATAGATGACAGGAAGGAGTTGAGGACATGATGAAAGGCTTTAACTCTGATTTGCAGTTTGCTGAATGTCAATTCTTAGAAGTAACAAAATGTACAGGATCAACCCACACAACCTTTAACTTTACCTAACCTTTTAGTTTTACAGGTCAGCAGGTAAAATGCTTGCCTTGCTCACCATATTATACTCTGAGGTGCTGGGAGGTGGACAGAGCCAGGTTAGCTGTGTCTCCCTGCTTCCCTTCACGCTAAACACAGC
The DNA here is from genome assembly GCF_042242105.1 of Pempheris klunzingeri. Classification (NCBI taxonomy): domain Eukaryota; kingdom Metazoa; phylum Chordata; class Actinopteri; order Acropomatiformes; family Pempheridae; genus Pempheris; species Pempheris klunzingeri. The sequence continues at coordinate 15,433,087 of NC_092030.1, read as the reverse complement.
TAAGCTAAGCTAAGCTAAGCTAAACTAAGCTAAGCTAAGCTAGAGGTATCGATTTTCTTGTCAAAATCACAGCAGGAAAGTGGCCGACTTGAGGACTTATTTATTCTCTAACAACCCCAGCTTATTCAAAATGCAACTGTAGGTGAAGATATTTTTACGTATTACTTTTTACATATTACATTATTTGGATCAAATTTAGATTATTAACATTTTATTATGAACTAATTTGCAGCCTGAGACCATCAGATTGGACTTTTCTCGTAGTTACAAGGAATATACTAGGTTGTTTTTCTTATTTTAATTGGCTTTTAAAATGATGCTACTTCACATGTGTCCGTCAGTAGGGGAAGTGTTTGCAAAAGCCCTGTTTAAATAGCCTAAAATGTATAACTATTCTACAATTTTATTGTTTTCATGTCACTGAGAAGGTGTTGCTGTCATGATAGCGACCTCTTCCATACTTGCTCTTTAGCTGTAGCTCCCCTCAAATGGCCTGTGGACTGAAAAGCTGACGTGTGTCATGGGACTTTAAGTGGCACTAGGTGGGGACCTGGTGAGACTGTTCTGATTAATAATGCATCAGTGTCTGAAGGGGCAACACAATCTGCTCATACTACTGGGCCTTTCTGGAATGAACCAAAAGAAGACTTTAAAACTATTATTAGGTGCACCTGTTCAATTTATTCAATTAGGTTTTTAAGTTTTACATTGTTTTCTGTTTCCAAGATTTGGTTGAGCGTGGCTTTATTGGGATTTTCAGTGTCTGTGTGTCAGACAGTCCACCACTCTGGTCCTGACTCGTATTATGATTGGATGAATTGCCATGACGGACATTTTAGGATAAATTTGGTGATTTTAGTTCTTTTGGTGATTCTGATATTTCCTGTAGCACCACCAGCAGGCTAGCATCTAAAACACGATTGCTTTCATTATATGGTTTCATTGACAATAAATTATAATTTGATGATCTACTGAAGTGTCCTCTTGCACCACAAGCAGGTTTACACCTCAACAACAATTGGACAGATTGGTGTGAAATTCAAGTTCCTCACAGCATAAATTATAAAAACGTTGGTGACCTTTTATCTAGTAGCATTATCTGATCAAAATTTCAATATGTCCATGACGTTGGTTTATGACTTACAACTTGCAAAACTAATGAGATTCCCACAATCCCAATGGGCCCACATGTGTATCGTGTGCGTCTCATATAGTGCAGTCAGCCAAAACTCTTGCGTAGTGACTCATCACCCTGTAACATGGCATGCAGCAGCTCCGTCATCATTTTCCAGTATTTTCTCAATTATATTTGAATGAATCATCTACTACATTGCAATATTTACAGTACATTGTATTTATATTTGTCTTTTCCCGCTCAAAGGCATTACTTCTGCTACAATCTAATTTCTCCATCAGACTAATCTCATCTAAAGAGTGATGTTCCTCATGTGCCCAACCACTTTGCCTCTTCTAATGCAAAGGCAGATGCATGAAACACTGACTCAGATAGCTTTGAAATTAACTTAAGCATGTCAAAATTACCTTTATGAACAAACACTAATTTTATTCAGATTTCTCTTTTGAGGTTAAACAGAACCCGGGCATGATCCGTTATCCATTGTGGAAAATATTACGACTGCTACCAATAATATCAATGATAGTGATGATAATACTTTTTTGTTATATAGCACCTTTCAAAGCAAAGTTACAAAATTCTTTACAAGACTACAATAAAAATGGTAGACAAACAAATTAAAAACAGTTTAAAAGTTATACATCACTGGGAAGGAAATACATAAGAGGACACATACGAGGACGAGTGAAATAAGTACAACAGAACCATATGAAATAAGTAATCAATAATCAATAAAATAATGATTAAGAGAATGACTTTGTAGAATTTTTTAAGACGTGAAATAAAAGATGAAAGTGATTTCAGACCACAAGCGCTGTAAATGCACACCTATAAAAATAAGCTTTTAGGAGGGAATTACAAGAAGATAAGGAGCTCAGTATCAGAAACGTGACTATTAGAAGCACATGGAGCATGAATCTTACTATTAGAAAAAGTAGGTACATAAAAAACAGGAGCTTTTTAAAGGTCTCTACGTTGGGAGGGCTCATGCTGAGGTGCAGGTCTGTCAGTCTAAGCAACTGATTTAATAGTAGTCCTAAAACTGGATAAGCCGAGCAAATTGAAATAGGTGTGGTTCACATTCACATCAATGTGTGGTGGGGCCATCGATTAGTGACACAGCACGGACACAGGAGTTGGAGAGTATGGAAAGTTATTATCATTGTCATTATTAATGACAACGGTAATATCATATTTCTCCCTGTCACATAGACCACACTCCTTACTCCATACATTTGCCTCTCCAGGATCAATATACATAGATTTCACTGCCTCTCATACAAACATCCACACATGCACACACACCATTACCAACACGTAATAATGCAATCTCATGTCTGTCATCACATATACATTAATCACAAAAGGTTAGGGATATTCGGCTTTCAGGTGAAATTTCAGGATGAACCTAAAATGCATTCTAACCTTTCCAGGTGAACTTAATGTGACCTTCTCTAAACTTTTGAATGCACATGTCCAACTGTTCAGTGTTTCAGTACTTTTTGCACAAGTTGCTGTTCTCTAACAAGAAGCTTAACAGCAACATTCACAACAGGTTTGATCCATGAATCGACCAATACATTTCCTGCTTCAGTTAGAATTGGTATTTAAACAGTCCTCCTCATCATGCTGTTCACATTCTGACATCATGAGACCAAGACGACACCTAACTATTGATCAGCAGCACCTCGCCATTGCGAGGCTTCAAACAGGAAGTCCTCAGACGGAGGTGTTCACTGAGCTTAGAGGGTCACAGAGTGTCATCAGGAGGTTGTAACAGTGATACAGAGAGACTGGAAGAGTCACAGAAAGGAGAGGAGTGGACGTCCTTTGGCCACATCCCAATTTATTGAGACACTGAAAATTTTTTGTTGTGGTATACCCACCACTGTTGTTAGATTTCCTTCAAATACATTGTTTAAAATGAATAAAATTACCATTATATAATATCACCGTAGCATTCACTTTTTACATTTTCCATATATTTTTTGTGAGTAGTGTATATTTGTCTGTATGTCTGTCCATTATGTGTCGTATTTTTCTCCAGAGTCACTTTTATGTTTGAGTTGGAGAGTGTGGAATAAAACATGTTTGTGACCAACAGAAGGACAGTCAAAGAATACATCTGTGAAGTCACTGTGTGATATGCCCCCAAACTAGGCTCCTATGCAATACACAATTTCAGATTAATTTTAACTGTAGCAGGCTTGATATAATTTCTTATCTGATTTTTAATTCGCAACACAAGCTACCCCTTTATTTCCCAAGCTACTTGTCTAAGCCAGAGTCGTGGTGTGCATCCTTTAAAATTCACAACCTGCTCCGCTCAGTGTGATTGAGCAGTAGTCTGATATCCTCACCCCTGTCACAAAAGTGAGGCCAGGCAATCAGCAATACAGTCTCTTTCTAACCACTTTCTAATGAATGTCAATGAAATCCTGCATGGAACTGACACAAAATACCCACTGAGGCTCAGTGAGTCGTCTTTCATTTAAATCCGTGCTATGATACGTCATCTCTGCTAAACGTGTATGGAGCTGGAGCTATACTCGTCTAATATCTGTGGCTTACAAATGTTGCATGGCAGAGTGTTCATCCAGCCTTGGCTAACAGACAGTTCATCATCAATGGCTGGGGCTTTACCTCCTCCGGCTGGCAATGGGCATCAGCTACACTTCATACAGCCAAAGCTGGCCGGCTGCTCCCAGAGGTTGGAAGCCAATACTTAACAACAGAGCTTTCATTTTCAATGAGCTATTACGCAACAACATCTGGGCATGGGACCTTGCGAGACCAGCCCATCTTTTTTATAACGCAGGGGTGATTACATCAACACCAGCTAGCCTGTCCCTCTTCCCCCACTACGGGATCAAAACACGGATGGCATTCCTATTTGCTGTGTTGATTCATTGCCAGGAACAGGAATTTCTTTCCCATCCACCCTCCCCTCTCTGTATTTTTTATTTGCTAATGATGTTGAAATCGGGAATCATTTTGTATTCTCAGTAATCATGAACATCTGGTGTACACCATCTGGCCATGTTGTTGTCTGATGGGCTTGACCATGATTATTAGTCCAAAAAAAAGAGAGACATATAAATGTACAAACTGATTTAGGCTGAACTATTTTTGCAGGATTAGTGATGTATAAATATTTCCATGCACAGGAAGTGTAAATTATAGATGACTTCTTTTTGTACTTTTGTTTGGTGGTTTTGGACACAAAAAACAGGTTTGTTTGGCAGCAGAAATAAATAAGCCAAAGCTTTGATGTATCTCTGAATATTATCTGGTGTTTGCTTTGAGACCTTCAGAGATAAATTTTCTGGGACAACACAAGCCCATATATCTCCACCATAACCGCTTACAAATACAACCCTATATTCACGTACTGTAGAGTCGGGACAGAGAGATGATGACACAGGAGAAAGGGAGGGCAGGATGTGTTGTTGTGGGACCTAGTTTAGCTCCCTGTGATCTTAAAATACCAAACAAAGTAGGGCTGTATCATATAGTATAAACCTGACACCTGAGATAATGTACATATAGCACAAACCCACAAACAGTATGCTACACACAAACATGCAACTATGAAGTCTGGCTGTCCCTGCATGGTAATTGCATTGACCAAAATAGCTTTGTATCAACTTTTCTGATCGTTTATGTTCCCTTAAAATCTACACCATTCATTTCTCCCTCATCTGTCTCTGTGAGCACACTATGTGATCCGTGATTTTTTTCATGCTGAGACATGCAAACATAAATACAAATGAGCAATTATGACTCTATCACGCATGCAGAGCTCTTTAGAGATGCAAGTGAGACTAAAAGTATAATGGGAAAAGAGGAACAATAATCAAAAGGAACAAAAAGTGTAAAGAAAATAGCAAACGAGAGGATTGTCTGAGAACATAGCATGACAAAAAGAAAAAAAGATCACAGCAATGAACTCCTTGCATGAAATGAATATCAAAGACTCTGATGGGGAGGAGGCAGTAGACTACTGCAATGCAGTCTGTGTATGTGCAGCCATACAGTACCTGTACAGTATATGTGTGGATCAGACAGAGAACATACATTATCCTGTGTGAATACAGCGCTCCTCAGCACTGTGCACATACCTCAGCATCTCAGAGGACCTCCGGTACATGCATTCAGTAAAACCGTTCTTTAGTCTAATTCCAAACAGGAACTCAGCTAGCTTTGAACAGGAATTTTAATGTAACCAGAATAGACTTTGATGTCAGTGGCAGCGATGGCTTGACTATTTGAGTATCCTCAATACTCACTGATTATAAGGGAAAAATAAAACTGTCTGCTGGCCTGAACATGCATTGTTTATCAAAGGTATTAGATTTAATGAAAAGACGAAAAGCCTGAAAAAGAGCCACAAAGAACCATCTTTGGAGACAGATGACTAGGTCTCCGGTGAGTGTCGGTGCAGAACGTGCAAGTGGCTGCTACACTGGGTCATTAGCTTGAAGAGCAGGAAAGAGCAGTAATGGACAAGAGGGCTTGAGGTGGGCTGCTTATTCACTTGAGTGTGCTGTTAATACAATATCCTACAAACGATTCCATGTGTACGGCATGCGTGTGTGTGCATAGGGAATGCACAGGCTTGAAATCATGTGTGAGAAAGGTAAAACAAATGTGATAGCAATTTAAAATTCAATATGTGTATTCCAGGGGCCTGGGATATACATATCAAACCTTGGCTGATATATTAGAATAGGTTAATTTGTAAGAATATTCAGCTAAATAATTCTGCTTTATTACTCCAAATCTAATCTTATACTGTATGTTAGACATCCATGAAAATACAATTTATTAACCTGACCTACATAAAAGTCCTTGTATACAGTTGTGCTGACATCAAAGCCGTGAAGATTATATTTTAAGCAAGGCCTGTGATTTATCTTCAGCTTCTTGGTTAACTGCAATATTAATCATGCAGCAAACTGTGCCTCATGTAACCTGCAAACGCAACCAACCCTCCCTATTCCTGTGACGTCCTTGTTTATGTTCAGTAGGATAAAGAAAAAATACAGAATACAGAGGAATTCTCACATTGTGTGTGACTGTTGATTATACTTGTCTTTAGAGTGTATGGCACTGGAATTGTTGCTTTGGTTTTTAAGCATTTGCCCCTTTCGGTCAAATACATTTGTCCCGTTTTACACCGGTTTACACTTCTAGGGCATATAGGAAAAAAACACTACATTAATGCAAATGGAAATGATAAAATACAACAGTCATAAAGCATTTGTTTGTTAAAAACAATCATCACAGAGATTTAGTCTCAGCTCAGATGGATTGTCCTTTCTTTGCACTTGAGGTGTCAAGATGAAAAAATCTTATCCTGCAGTGCCGGTGTGAGTGTTGTGGGTACTGTTCTAGTATTACACACTAAGTGTCAGGTGCCCTGGTTGCGCTTGTAAACACACCCCAGATCGCAGACAGAAAGAGAGAAGTGGCTCTACGAAACGTAAGAGCTTGTATCTACCTTTCCAGAGGAATCATGAACGCTTATAGCTCATGCTAATAGAGTTGAGGTTGCATATAAATGCCTCCCAGTTTACACACAATGAGACGGCAGACTTAAAACAGTAATGCATCACGTGGACATGCAGTTTTATATTTGCATTCATGATGAATTGTCATGCTGTATCTATAGCAGATAATAGGAGCTGATATAGGATACAGAGATACAAAATATGCAAATTCACACACATTTGCATAATCATGCAAGTGCGCACACACACATTCACACAAAAGGTCCAGCAGTGTCTGAGGAGACAGGAAGTGCTACGTAGGAAACATTTCCCCATTGGCAATGGCAACATCTCCCTTATTCATCATGAAAAAGTGAATTTACGGAGCTGTAACTGTCATGTTTGCGTAATCAAGATTTTGATCCAGAATTTCATTTATCATGAGTTTATGCAGGTGTCTTTAAGTGGCTATAATCCATATTTTTATAATAACAATGCATCAAATGACAATGTGAAACAACATGACAAAGCAAAAAGGGACGCTCATAGAGAATTTATACTATGTACACTCCAGAGGATACATCTACAGATAAAAGACACATTAGCTTAAAGCTGACCTCCCAGAATGAAATTAAATGACCAAAGATACAGCATATGACTTTACCTTTTTACCTTGTTATTAGAATTATTAGAAGAGGGTCCTGTCAATGATATGAAGTCAGATGATTCAGTGTCTATATCTACTTTATCTGAGGTTATATTGTGTTTAAATAAATGCATTTATCTTAAGAAATATTCCCCCATGTAAAGAAGACATGATAGCATCAAAGTCAACACATTAAATGGATATAGCAGCTGAATCACCCTTTTCACTGAAACTGCCTTTAAGACAAGCTGTAACATGTCGAATACTGTGCTCAAAATCAGCATGAATTATAAGTGGTAAAACGTATTAAACAGGAGTGTCAAATCTCTCTTGGAAAAACCCGGAAGCACCATGAAGCATTTTTATGGTGAAATATCTCTTTGCAAAAAAAAGGAAAAAAAAGGAAAGAATTGCATAATGAGATGAAACAAGGGGAATGGCACGTAGCTGACCTCTCGGGGTAAGGATGCTGGCAGAGAGCGTAGGGGGTGGAACCGGCTACATTTGGACTGGTAGCTTTACCAGCTGTTCACCACGTGTTACACTGGCTACATTATCAGTTTGATGATGAAGTCAGATGGTTCATGGAGACAGACTTTTTGGCTTGTTGCGTAAGGGATTTTGGTTGCCACAAAAGAAAGAAAAGATGCAGAAATGACAGACAAAAAGAAAGCAGTAGTGTGTGTATGCGTGTGTGTTTTGTATGGCGTTTATTCATGCATAAAGTATGTACGAATGTGTGCGTGTGTATGTTTGTTTCAAGCTGATATGCCTGGCTGGCAAACTGTCTTCAATTAAGGCAATGTTTGGCCTTATCAATCATGATACACTAGCTCGTTCCCTGTGTGGCGGGCGCTCAGTCACATGTCCCAGACAGCTGCTGTTTACTTTTGCTGCTGCTCTGCAGAACATTATGTTGGGTTTATGGGAAGTTTTGATCATCGATTTGAAACACAGCATTTGGGATTCAAATGTATGGCTTTAAATGTGCATATCTGTGGCACAGGCAGAATACATGATATCATATCATTATTTATTAGTGGGACTGACCTTCTATTGAACCATCTCATTCGATCAGTAGAGGAAGGAACAAGAAACAAGGAAAGGAAGGAACCCTCTGCCCTGATGTCCATAAAGGTGGAAAGTTGAGAGCAATCCATCAGTGGCTGTGCGCTCTGGCTCTGAAACCTCATTTTCTTGAAAGCCTCCTCATGGTTATAACATCAGTCAACGGCTGGACGCTGCCAGCTTCCCACCACCGCCAACTCTGAAATACAGTGACAGTTTGCATCCACTCAGCTGGAGCCTTTCTGTTTTACTTGATGGCTTTTTGTCAGCGGGGTTACAGCTGTAGAGCCAAAGGTTTTTCACATGTGATGCATGACTGTGATGTAAGTAGGTGGACTGACTCTGAGTCATCCATAGTCTGTCCCAGTAGAGCAGATTTATTGCAAGCTTGGCAGAGAGAGCAATGGATAATAGTAAGGAGGAACACTGACTGTCTTATATACGATCCACTATCCTTAACAAGCTGATGTATTGTGTGCGCCAATATATTTCTATTCATCTTGATATGATTTTTCATTGTTCAAACTCTTTCGCAATGATAATTGTCTCATATGGACTAATCTCGTGCAAATTTCAATGCATACTCACATTGTAGGGCAGTTATTATCATAAATAATAAAGTTTTGACCCAAACTTTGTATGTGACCATCGCTAAATAGAGCAACATATACTCTGACACTGGGTCTCCACATAACAGGCCACAAATGGCAGGCAGATTAATTATCGAAATAGCAATTTGCTTTATACCATTGAAAAGATTAGAGCAATTCCCATAGCCCTTCAAATGTCAAACACAGAATGACAGCTTTGTTGCCATGACAGAGAAATGTTTGCAGGCACTCACAGAGTAAGACACTTAAAATATACCACATATTGAAATCAGGCAAATGCTGCTTTGAAAGTGGGTTTTACAATACAAGTGATACGAGTAGACAATCTGGTTTGAATGTCACAAAACAAAATCTACACAAAGATAATCAAACTACTCATATTCCTTGACAGAGGAGCTGAAAGCATCAATACCAGGTGGATTGACAAGGTGATCCATTATCTATTATATATTCTCTAAAATTATATCTTAAAATGTACAGCGCATAATGGGCATTCCTTTGGCATCCACTTTCTTGCTATCTGTGAAATGTAAACTAAATATTCACTGACAATAATAATAATAATAATAATATATAGCTCTGGTTTGTCTGTCAACTACTGAGCCCAGCTTCTACTATCTTCACCAGCAACTTGTTTACTTTGGCTCTCTGCCATTTTGTGTTGTCCAGGAACAATAAAATCACTCTGTATGTGCTTGAGGGCTCAGAGTTACTACCCACAATTTTATGAACAATGTTTTGGTTTGCCAGGAACCAATATTCATCCCTTGATCTCTCAGTTACGCACCTGCATGAATTCTACCGAATACAAATAGTTTGGATTCTTCACAGTCAGCTATTTCTCCTACGTGCTGCAGTGATGAATCACACATCACACATGAATGCACATTAATGTGTAGACGAGGGTGATGTTAGTTGACAACACAGGAAAAGATAATCACAGTAACAGAATTTTGGGAACCATGACATCCCATAAGGCCTAATGCAGGTGTAACAAACCATCTGTTGCATCAGGTTAGGGACAGATTTTAAATCTGTGCTTTCTGACTTACATGTCGGTGGGAACATACTGTAATGTCAAACTCCTCCACCTATCCAATGGCTCATTAACATGGCTCCCGATGTATGGGTGGTAATTAAGAATCAACACAGCAATTCATTTGTTTGAATAAAAGTCTGGGGCAGAGCATACCCAATCATAATTTGAACTGGCTGTGGGCTAAACATGCTGTATCCTGACCTAGACCTTCCTCTGTACGCAACAGCTCCACCTTGTCGGCTCATTAATCTCTGAAAGCTATTAAATTTAAATCTAAATATATTAATAGCTTTCAGAGTGTATGGTTATTGTCTTAACAGCCACAACAGTCTGAGGTGGTGACACAGCCTACTAATTTTTAGCAGCTGACTAATTCTGCTAACTAGTTTTTAGTCACATTAGCTGCAAAAATTACATTCAGTTTGTTTATGAATTATTTGCATCTTATAGAGCTCTGTAAAGTGTATCGGAAATGCGGGTCCGCTTCCACTGCCGCTCTACCAGTGTTTGTATTGTTCTAAGATAATAATGTGATATAGGAGCTATACTTTCTACACAATTAAATGTTGAATCTTACATGAAGATTTGGCTGCTTCTCTGACTTCATTGGGTGGAGGGGTGAAGGCACTGTCCAGATATAAAGTACGTAGATAGTTAAAAACTGTCACTGGTCCACAACACTACAGACAGAAAAGCTACTAAAAACAGGGCCAGCATTAGGCGCAAGTAAATTACACTCAACAAATAATGAGGCATGTAACAGATGAGATAAATCCACCCAAAGAGAACGGGGATTAAAATGCAGTAAAAACAAGATTAGATCAGTGAATCTAACCTCCTGCCTCTTAAAAGTCCCAATATTATAGAAGAATAAGACAAGCAGGATAATAAAACAGACTAACAACTGTTCTTCCCCTGTTCCATCCTCTGGGGAAATAAGAGTTGCTGGAGATGAGACAGGAGAGAAGGAGCGTTGACACCTTAAGCTAATGCTTCAAGCTAAAGGAGTCACACTGAAGTGTTGTTGGTTAAATGTTGGGTCTACTGATGTCAAGACTGATGAGCTAAGTGAGTCATTAGTGATAGATTCATTAGCTTGGGATCGAACTGGGGCACCTTGCCATTGAGGGCTTAATTATTCATAAGGATGAGCTCAAAGGACTTCAACCTGGATTTAAAACTTTGTCCTGGGTCTCTTTTAGCTCTAATGAATGTTGAAGAGATAAAAAAGCAACGGAAATCACCGCAACTTTATGTCAATATAGAAAAACACATATTTCATGTGCTGACCAGTAGTTTATAGAAACAGCAACTGTGTGGTCACAGCTTCACTTCTCTAACCTCTGCTGGGTCACGTTAGAGAAGACTCAAATGAAGAATTTATGTTCTTATCATCACTATCAAGCTATTGACAAATTAGATACATCACTCACTTTGTTTGTTGCTGTTTAAAAATGACACCACACACTTTAAACACTTGATTCCTACGATCAATTAAACATTAAGGGATACTGACAGTATGGCTGTGACCAGGAGTGTCTTATCTCACTTTCTGATCCTTGCAGACGGAAAACACAATAAATATTGCATTGAATTAGACTGCTACGGCAATCTAAACCAAGGCAATGCGTCAGGAACAGATTTTGTATCAAGATAAAGAGCAAAATAAAGATAGATTAGTCTGAAATTCACCTGAAGCGGGAATAATTTGTACTTCTGCTTCAGGATGTTTTCTAACAAAATATTATGTATCCAAACATTAGACAACCTATTTCCTGTATTAAGCCTCTAAATGCATGCTGTACTTCTCTTCTCCATCTTGGACATTAAAGAAATGAAACCAGATGAATTCAAGTTATATTTCAATATAGCAGCTGGATGTGTGCCAGGTACACCATCTACTGATGCAGTTCATAATCAGTACAAAACACGCAAAGACACTTTTGCCAGAGAGTATTTACTACAACATATAGTACAAATCGTATATCAGTTTAGACAGGATTAAAGCCTGTATTTGAAAGAATTAAAATACGTTTTAGATAGATTTTAGATTTTTAAGCAGATATTTAAAAGGAACAGTAAGGGAGGGAAAAAACCATCCAACCATCACCCGTATTTATCAAAGGCTGAGCTGAGCTGAGTGTGACTAATAATCTTAATGATCAATTCAAGGTCCTCCAGAGCACCGCCAGTCAGCCATCATTCACTGGCCTCAGCCATTGTCACTAATGCTAGTAGTTACACCTGTGTACAACAATGGTTGCATCTATTGGTACAATGTTGTCATAAATTCCTCCTCTTACTGGAACGATGGCTAAAAAGCGTAATCCTTTAATAATTATGCAACGTGTAATCATGTATTATGCTAAAGGATAAGGCTGATGTTATATCTCTTGTTATCATTATAAACAAATCCCCAAAACCTTCATCAGGGACTTTCTTGTCACGAGTTGAGCGTCTGAGACAACACTTTGCCCGCTTACAAATCCTGGCTTCTTCATGAGGATTTGCAGACCCTAAACATAATCATTTCATTGGTGGAGCTTGTTGGTGGCAGCTTGGGATTAAACACTGCCTGAAGGGCTAAATTCAAGGCAAGAAATATCAGAGATTAAGAGACTTTGTCACTGTGAAATGACCTTGACTCCACCTTGACCACCTCTGAGCTGGACACCCTCACCCTTATCACAACACTCTGACCTGCTCCGAACTGCATTGATTGAGTATTGACAACATTTACCATAGTGCATGAGTATTTCAGTGCTTCCCCTTTGTTTACTGTCTTTGTATGTGAAATGTATAATCAAGCTTGAACACTGTCACTCTTTCAAGGTCAGGGCACCGCATGTGGTAATAGGTAGAACGGCAGGGAACCGCTTTCTTTTGGGGGATTTAACCTTGCTGTGCTGCTGAGGCAGCAGACCGAAACACCAGGAAGCCTCACTGCCATGACAGAATGGGAAAAATAGAGAGAGCTGAGTGAGGGCTTGGGGTTTAGGGAGGACAGATGAAGAGGTAAGAGGTAACAGGAGGATAAAAATGGTGGGAAGAGGGGAGGGCTTGACTGTCGCTACTAAAAATATGGGCTGAGAGGAACAGTTGACAGCGAGGCTCAGCGTTTGGATGAGAACAAGGGGGATAAGGCACAGGATGGATGAGGAAAGAGGTGACGTCACAGGTTACGTGTTTTATGCTGAGTTGTCTAGAGTACCCTTCAGTTCATTTCCCCAACCTTGGACCAGGAACACATCGTATCCTCTTACCCTAAAACGCCCTGAATTCATCTAAAGTAATTCCCTCCTCTCCTTCCCTACCCCAAATGCAGACAGGCACACACATACAAGTATGCACACACACAGATGCACACTTGTCTGTCTACAACTGGCTGTTGTCTGCGCTGTCTGGGAGCTAGAGTACTTCAGATCACCATGGATTACTATGGGATTTTCCCAACAGCCTCTAAAATCTCTGGCTTTCAACGTTTAGGCGATTTGACTTTTTGGAGCCATAATTAACGTTTAGATTCCTCTCATACTGGGCCAGCCGTGACGCAGACATTGTTTTACTCCCGGTTTTCAACTTGCTCATACCATGGCAGACATGTACACGCAACATTTCAGACATGATAAGGTTTAATGAATCTACGATTACTTATAAATTTTAAAAAGTAACATTATTAAAAGAAAAAATCCACCAGTTATCATTACATACAAGTGTGTACATACACCATACATCGATAATAAATTAGCCCATATATACTGTCATTTGTATCAAGAAAATGTCCAGTGACACAAACAATTATAATGACATTAAAATAAATATGCTGTAGAGAGAAACTTAGAGTTTGCCCAACTCTGTGTCCACAAAATAGGGACAGCAGCTTTATACACCAGGCGGTAAAATCACTGCATGCGACAGGTGCCACAAAGAGAAAAGACAGACAGCCCGGCCAGCCATGACCAACACTCAGAGCTGACATATTCACCCACACTAATACAACAAATATTGAAGGTTATAATGCAGTCAGACACAAAAGCAGTGCTAAAACGTAAGAGTTCCCAGAAGCTTTTTTTGTATTAATATTGTTCAGTAAAAGAACAGACTCTTTCAGTCCTCAGTCCAGTACTATTGCCACTATCATATAATAGTGAGGACAGGACTTAATTGTTAAACAAAATTGCTTCATAAAGGGAAACACAGAAATGCAGAGATGTGACGGTGAGAGCTCAACCAGTTACAGATGCATTAGCAGAACCTCTTTGAAAATAAGTAAACCTAAATCATTGTAGGCAATGTTTAAAAATTGTTCGGACTATTTGGTGGAGCATTGCTATCTTGTAATATATCTAAGGTGCAAGTCAAATGACAGCTGCTACCCTTTCCAAATGGTGATTTCTGCAGTTTCTCCTACATAAGTTCAGTAGGTAGCCAACTGGGCATCAACGCAGCAACTGGCAAACTATGTACAAAAATCTGTTCAGTTTCCTGTAGTACTGCGAACATTTGGTCAGGATCAGTACAAGCAAACTCAAGAGGAGGAAAGGACCTTGCTGAGCATGCTAAAGAATAACCTGGAGGGTAACTGTGAGGACATCTTCATCAGACTCTTCTTTGACTTTCATTACGATAAGTTTCAGATAAGACAGCAGCTTGCAGCTTTCTTAAAATACAAAGGGACGATTGCTTTTCTCTTTTCTTCTCCAGGTTACTCCATTATTAAAGCATGATGGTAGACCTTGCATGTAGATATCTTAGAAGCCTAAATATAACACACAAACACACATGCACATGTGTGTACTGATAAACACTGTGCTCAGCAACGCTGGGGTGGCCCACTCGTACATGACTGTTCTGAAAGACGCCACCCACCAAGGGATCAACGGACGCCAGTAAATCCATTACTAAAAATACTTGCCAATCCTTTGGGATTACTATGCGTAGCAAGTGGACACTGTGTATGCCACAAATCTGGAATTAGGCAGTGAAAGGCTGTCAATGGTGCATCAACACCTGATCCACTGTCTAGGCATATGTGTTCCCAGGGCAAAGGTGCCTGTTCCAGTCACTTCAGCTGACCTGCACTTTAAAGTAGGTGCTTAAAAGCTTTGTCCATTCTGTGCTACTGTACTGGAAATGTGGTCAAAATTGAGCAAAACTACATGGTATCAATAGTATACAGTATGGTACTATCTACAAATTTTCATAGTATACTGTTTTGGGACAAGACGTCTGTTTGGAAACAGGAAAGGATAAACAGAAAGTTAAGTTGTTTCTTAACTATCCAATTAACCTAACTTAATTAATCCAATTTATCTATCCTGCAACCTGGAGCTGTTTCATCAGCATCACCAAATTGGTTTAGTCTTCTTGTTAGTAATTCCTCCGTTTCCTTCATGCATTACTGTTGTGGAGCAAAAGTGTCTTTTTTCATACTGACTTTTGTCAGTATTCTTAATTTTGTCACTTTTGTGAATACAGCTGTACAGTAAATAATGTTTCCACCAATATCAGTGCCATAATTCCAGATGGCAAACTTTTTCTGAAAGCTGCCAGATGTCCAATTTAGAGCTTTATAATATGTAAGTGCCTGAAAAGGTAATTAAATGCACACATCAGTCATTCAAGGTAATGAACCCCACATTTAATGGCTTACAGTGCTTCAAGAGCTGTTATGTCAATGCACAGTATTTTAACCCTTACATGGCCAACTCTAGAACTGCCTTGATGTTGTAAACATGGGATTTTTTCACATTACATGAATGTGGCCTCAAAATCTTATGCATGTGCACATTAAAATAACTGTCCAAAAACAGGGTTTAATTTCAAGTTAGCAGTTGTAGTGTGGGTCAGGCAGCGGTTGTATTTCCCTATAGTGTGTAACTTCAGCCACTGACAGGACTCCTGCGTCTCACAATTCCTCATTAGCTTTAAAGCAAATAAAAATTCTTTCTTATGTAATGTTGATAAGCAGGAGATGACCATTAATTCATGGATATGAGCTTAAAGGTTAAGTGCCACTGTAGCCTTATAGCTACATAATCTGTGGAGGTTAAACAAGAGCTCAGCTGTGCGGATCTAATTATGATATGGTAATGCCAACTGTCACATTAACCCCACTAACATGTAACTGGTTTATTTATTTGATTGATGCATTAAGTCCCAAACCACTATCCTGTTGCAAATGACATCAAGTTAAGGAAATGGGATGCTCTGCAACAACGAACAAATGGATTTTTATGGACAAGATCATATTGGGGTGAAACTGCTCAGTGGCAAGGAAGAACAACAATGGGATAGTGTGTTTTATTGGGTTGCTCATTTTGATGTTTACAAACCTATAACCCATAATTTTATCATAATCATCTTCTTGACTGAGCTTCGTGATGCTCTCATTTGTTTATACCAGTCAGTTTGCTGATTAAGTCAACCTTGGCCTCAGCTGGTCCCCGTCCAATGCCACAGCCTCATCCCTGAGGTCCATGATACCCTGATAGTCTCAGCTGGAGACGGACCAAAGCTCGCAATCCTATTACAACACTACCATCTTCCCAGCCCCAATCATGGTTTAATTAAAGTAGTCGGTCATGGGACAAGAGTCCGAAGATGACAAGTGAATTAGTAGTCATGTCTGGCCCAGGAGGTGGAAGATTTGTATTTTTAATTTGTGTCAGTTAGTGAGCTTGTTCTCTCAGATGTTTCAGTGACACTGGTCAGGTGATTTACAACCTTCAGCTCTTCAATGGCTATGGTAGGACTTCTAAAACAACAGAAGGTAGCAGAACAGATGACTTATTCCTTAATACTTATTACACTATAAAATATTGTCTAACCCCCTTTCATCATGAGCATTAATCTAAAGATATTGAGCAGAAACAAAGCCTCTCTGAAGGATGAACTGGCTATACATTGTATGACTTGCAGAAAATGAAAAGGGGCCATGGGGGGCATTGTAACACAATGCAGCCATCCTGTAGCTGGCCGATGCTATTTGTGGCATAAGCAATGGCTGGCAGTGCAGGGGTATGTAATGTTTCATGTCCAGATGAGGTATTGACTGTAAGCAGAGATGACTGGATGTAATCTTAGAGACACAATGCAATTTCAGCAGGGCCAGTGAGACCATCATAAGAATCAGCAGCACATTTTATCATGCAGAAAGGAGGATATTTGGCCCACCATTTTCTGGGTATTCTGTATTATGAGGCAGGAATAAATCCAACTGGGAACAGCTCAAACTTGACACAACATAGTGTTTAATATAGGTTAGAAATTTCAGCATTGAGATCTCAATATATTTGATTTTCTGCAATTAGCATCACATCCCGCACTCGCTCCTGTAATTACTCAATGTCATTTTATTAGTAATTCTGCAGATTCAGACGCACAACAACACCTGGAATCAGTGATGAGATCTGGCAAAACCTAAATGAAACTTTACCCTTCATGAATCCATCTCTGTCTTCTGTGACGCATGTTCTCCACCCCTTAAATGTATTTATTCCCTGACACGTGAATGGGCCATCTGGGATTTGCACTTTGTTCAATATCAGTATTACTTTAAGCCATAAATCTTATGCAACATTTTTTTTTCTCTGTTTATACCCCTCCCTGCTCCACTGTGTGACTGAAGTTACACAAGCGTTGTGTAGGGGAAACAGTTGGCATGCCAACTAATCCAACACAACACAAATGCAGCTGAGAGAGAAAACGCACACAAAAAAAAAAAAAATCAAGGGAAGTCTGTTTCAATTACGATAACATTTGGATCATTACATAATAATCCACTACCAAACATGCAAAGTATCCAAGCTAATGTCTTCTCTAGTGATGTACACAGCCAGCTGTGGGGTTTTGTAGCCACAAAAAGACTAAGTGTGTGAGTTCAGTGTGGGTATGGGATGCCACGATGTGGAGAGAGTCACAGTCTCACTGAATGGTGGTAGTTTTAATTCACAATAAACTGCGCAATAGAATATACACAGATAGGAGTCGAAAAAGCTCTTACAGTATCTAAACCCTTTACTTCAGTAAAAGCAGCAACACAGACAAATACTCCAATCCAAGTTTTACTCCCAGTAGAAGTACAGAAATGTACGTAAGGTATTAATAGTAAAAATACTCATTATGTAGAAAAATGCACCTTGTGAGTGTTATATCATTCTACATATTTTAGTTCGTCAAGATGGCCCTAAGTTTTCTACACTGTTGGGTAGTTTCATTTATAACAATAACACAAATTAACACTGGCGAATATACGTTTCCCGTTCACTTCCATTCAATGGGGGCAAAGTGGTGAAAAAAACATTGCCTTCATGTGGCAGGACAAATTCATATCTTCACCTTTGTGTGGAGTTCAACTTTGGTGAACTTTGATATGACCAACACATCAGGTTGAACATCACATTTCGACAACCATTGGCATGGGTGGACTGCAATACGCAGAAGCTAACTTTCACTAGCTAAAGCATTAGATGGTGAAACAAAAAATATGATTGGTTGATGCTTCACTGCTCCATTGCAGTGCTGAAAAAAGTTGAGGCGAGCTCAACTTTAATTTGTAGCACGTCAACCCATCACACAGAGACGAGCGCCGGGCATCAGATTGTAGATTTATGTCACCAGCTTCCATTGAGAATGACTTGTATGACATGACTTTGTCGTTTGTAGTGTGAACACAGCATGATGCAGCATCGAAAGACAAACAAGGGGGCCGAGAAATGGCAATGGTCATGAACGACTTGATGCGGTAAGAATATTAATACTCATGCAGACGTATAAAACACTGAACTTTCACTTGGTAGCTGATTCTATCTGTATCATTTTACAATCCGTTTAAGCTACTGAACAGTGGTGCTCAGTAGGCTTCAAACATGTGTGCGCTCCCTCTAGAGATGCTTCTCAGTAGTACATCAACGGGAGGCACTGCTACTGTACTATTCTTGGTCCTCTTGTTGTTGCAGTGGCAGTACAGAGCAGTGGTAGCAGCAGCCTAGTATAAGTACTATTAGCAGTAGTGGTATAATATAATTATTATAATAATCATTATTATATTCATGATTAAATAAATAAATATAGTAACATCCATACATTTTATTTATAAACCACTCTTTCTCCACTCATAGTGCAAAACGTAAAAAGTAAACCAATGTAACAATAATAAAATGGAATAAAAACAAAAGTGTTGTACAAGGCACAATGGAATATGCTAAAATAATATATCAAAAGATATTCCATTGCTGGTCCACTTTGATCATTAAATCATTAGGCATCGAATAATCCAATGATCAGGATCATCATAATGTAGTCTAACTGTGTGTGGAGAATCTATCATGATGCTAAAAGGGCAGTGAAGGTTGGAAGGTTGGCTGGTCCCAGTGCATCCCTGGAGCAGGGCCATCAATTGTAGGGAGCAGAGGAGGATGTCAAGTTATGTTACTATAGAGCGACAAAGTCTGTGTATAAAGGAGGTCGGGAGACGAATGGGTCAATAAAAATTCACACTTCAACAAAGGGACCTCCGCACTCCACAATGCCAGGAATCATTGTGGGGGAGAAAAGCTGAAGCCTTTATTAATTTACTGAGTCTAAAAATACTGGAATGAGCTGATAAAATACCCACTATTTGTTCTATTTTAATTGTAGAATATAAAATCCCCTGGTTGCTAAAACCCATACATTCACAAAATGTCCACTATGGTAGCTACAGCATGAAATGTTTCTTTTTATGGTATATCAAAGTATCCAACTGGGATGGAGAGGGGAAGCACTGGATTTCCCCTGCAGAGGAGATGACTACAGTCTCCTATACAAAATACGCTGGCTTTCAGCACTGATGTCTGTACTGCACATGGGTTTGTTTGTCATGTGGTACTGAAATGATGCAAACATAAACTGGGGTGCACCTTTGAGACTGAACAGCCGTGTATGTGATCTCTTCATGTCTCTTCAATTTTAATCTGCTATTTTCTGCCACAAAGATAATAATCAAATTAGCTTATTTTTCTCATCATTGACTAATTGTTTCTTTCCATTACTCCTCTTACTCTTACTCTTATTACTGTCTGGAGGGAAACATTGTACTTTTTGTCCATTACATTTGCGCTAGCTACTAATAACTTTACAAATCAATAGATCATTGATTGATTTTTTACAAACAAAACACACGAAGAGCTTAGAAAATATGATGCCATGTACAAAGCTGTGCCATTAATTAAACGACCCAGCAGCATTCACAAATACAGCTCAAACGATTAATCAATTAGACGACAGACACAATTTTTGATAATTGTTAAAAACAGTCACCATTTTTCTGCGTGAGAACTTTTATGTTTGATACTTAAATACATCATTCTATCTGTAGGTAGGTACTTTTACTAAGTAACATTTTTATTGCAGGACTAGGAGTATTTTTACAGTATAGTATTAGTACTTTTACTCAAATAAGTAGGCCTACCTTTCTTTATTTGGGCTGGTTCCCAATGGACAAATAACTGGTTTATCCTAACGATGAACTCTATGATTCAATTGTAAACCTCAGGCTGGTGTTTAAGGAGATGGGTCTGAGTTGTTTAGTTGCCTAAATTCAAACTGTATTACCTAATTGACTGTGGTTTAAAATACACCTTGTAGGTAAGTTTATTTGGCGTATATTACCTCCTTGCAATATACAGAAGCCAACAAGTGCTTCTGGCTTGCAGCTTTAGACAGTGCTGTGCAATCAGTGCACTCTGAATGTTGGATCATGTCTGCAACACCTTAAAAGGTGTGATTTCCACAAGATGTTCAACTAGTTTTCTCATATGACCAGTAGCTCAAACTATGATCACACCGACATTACAATCTGTTTCACCGTGTTGTCTTCCATTATCACTCCTCAGTAGGAAGCAAACCTGCTGCCAGCAGAGCCACAGGAAGCACGCATGCACCATTTCAAAAAACGCGTCCTCGTTAACTTCATATAGGATTACAATCGCTGTGCTCCTATAATATTGGCTCCCTCCTGCCATGTGTGAAAGTGATGACAGCGGAGGGGGGAGGGGAGGGGAGGGGGGGACGGAAGGGGCTATCATGAGCCACATTATGTAAATAAGGTGCAGGGGCATGTGCCAGTTAAACCGCAGTGCCGTGCGAAGTGAGACGAGGCACAGAGGCTTTGGACGGTAGGAGCCGGGGCCGTCGGTAGATGGCGGTAACCCAAGAAACCTGATCCACCGGGTTCTCGGGCACTCTGTCTCAGTTTGCAGCACTCGCAGTGAAGGCAGAGGAGCTGAACAGTTTGAAGGACATAAAAAAAAAAAAAAAAAAAAAAAAAAAAGGCGAGGAGAGCTCACGGCAGGGTCCTCTCGAGTTTAGCGCGCAGCCCTCCCGAGCCGGAGACGGAACGCTTTGCCACAAAGAAAGACGGGAAAACTAAGAACACCATGGAAGACAAATCTAATTCGTTCTCCAGCAGCAAGGAGGAGAAGGCGGATGGGAATAATGTTTTTCAGAGGCAAGACTCGATACAGAAAAATAACACGGGGAGCCAGAACATGAAGGACCACGGCAACTCAGTGGGCTTCAAGGGGGAGCGGGAAGAGGCCATGGTCGGTTTTGACGATCTGGAGGGGGCGGCCAGGCAAAGTGGTTTTATGCAGAGGCAATTTGGGGCCATGATGCAGCCCGGAGTCAATAAGTTCTCCTTGCGTATGTTCGGCAGTCAGAAAGCCGTGGAGAAAGAGCAAGAGAGGGTTCAAACGGCCGGATACTGGATCATTCATCCATATAGCGATTTTAGGTAAGGGCTGGAAAAGACACCTGCTCACCCTCCCTCCTTTTTTTTTTTTTTTGTTTTCAAATCCACCCCTCCCGTCACCTTAGGGTCTGCAAAATATACACTTTCACACATAACGCGCTGTCACACGCACAGCCTGCCCCGAAGCGCATACGCTAATCTACCTCTGTATTTAGGCAATCAGGCTTCCGCTTGCTGAGGGCTTCACTGACTAAATGTGTGTGAGAGTGTGTGTGTTTCATTGCGGCATTTTTATTATAATAGAGAGGGACGCATTAAGGCTACAAAGGTGTATCAGTGAAATGTCCTTGGAAAAAGGATGGTGAATGTCATGGTCTGACAACACTCGCCACACGAGCGCACCTTTTCTGGTTGCTCCACAATAACGCGGCACAGGGTCGGGTCCTCATTGCGACATATTCCCGGGTAGGGGCGACAGTACCTGGGCACAACGTGACAATGCCACTGCACCATCACGGTTGTAAACATTTCATTGCAGGCGGCGGTGAGACGACAGGCCTGCGTGCAAAGAAATGCACAGAATGCGGTAAAAAAAAAAAAAAATCGTGCAGGGGAGCGATTAAGGAGAGCATAGATAGTGGTCTGAGTTAATCAGCTGATCCTGATCCTCTATTTTAAAGCATAGAGGTGCAAACATTTGGCAGCTCTAATGAATGAGTTGTGTGTTTTTGAAGCTGCTGAGGAAATGTGATGGAATGTGTTGCTTCCTTTGCATTTACTTAACGCCACAGTGACATGATTGCTGGTATGTATTTTTCTTTGGCTTGTCAGCCACTCACACAAACAACCCTACAGTGCACTGTCCTATTGTCCTAAAGTGTGAGGCTGTGAGAGAGAATCACATTTTGAAACTGCCTGATGAAACACGCCCCACATCATCCCACATGTATAATAAGCAGTGTGTCCAATGACCCCAGTCAGTCTGAGTTTAGACCCACTGCTTCTAATTTGCTCTAGTTTGTTGTTTCTGGCACAATGCATTCAAATGGTAAACAAATGAGTTAAGGTAGGACTGGTTCTCCACTAGCTGCATGTTTACAGTTCACCACTTAACCAATTAAGCATCTCATCTGGCCCGGTCTCACCAGTGTCCCCTGGCACAGCTTGACGTGACAACCATCCCCGTTTTCCATTGAAGCTACACATGTGACGTGCCGGGGCACGTTAGAGCTGTCCATGGTCCTGAACTCAGAGCAGGCCTGAGTCTGCAGCACTCTTTATTTCTCACAGCTCTCTTATTCAGAGCTGCTGCAAGCCTGCAAGCAGAATTCTAACCTGGCGCAAAGTTTCAGTCGAACTTCCACTGGTCTGTATGACTGTGTAGCCTTACTTTCATTGATATACAATGATCTTAATGCAGCAGTGAGATCAATTACATCACAATAGCCCTAAACTGGGCTTGTCATATAATCACGCATACAGTATAATAATGCTAACTAAGATATCCTGCACTCACCCACGCAAGACATAGGCATATGCACATGCCCATGTGCAAACACAGATGTACAATGATGGTGGGCAAGGATTAGTAGCACAACACAACAGTCAATGAGCTTAGCAGTCTCTGAAAACAATTATGTAAGGAGATTGACCCCCCCCCCCAGCAAAATGGCCAAAGGGTAGGACCTGCACAAACTTTTTCTTGGTTATAAATGAATGGAGAAATTAGTAAGTTATCTGAAGTGCATGGGCTGTATTTGTAATACTACTGTTTGCTGAACGTTTTTTGGAAGAGGGGAAGAATTTGGGGGAAAAAGTGCAGGAAAAAAGCTCCAAAATGGGAAATGAAGGATAATGTCATTGTAGGATGCATAAGCATACAGTATGACTGTCTCAGAGAATATTCTGAATATGTAAAATTTAAGACAGAATGGGCCATCAGTGGGGATTTGCTGCTCAAGGAGATATTTCTGCTGTATTGGAAAACGTTTCACTAACCCAGGCCCCCTAAGGTTCCTTCATCATGACATTTTCCAAAGGGCGGTTTTTTATATGAAGTCCTTGTCCTCTAGCCAGTAGAAAGAAACACTTTTGTGCCAGTGAGATCGCCTCCTGGCTTAAAAGTGGTACAGTGCTGTGAGGTTATATCCAGAGCTTCAAGCTCCCCATCATGCTGGTGCATAAATGATGGAGGTGAAAGGGTACACTTTGCTTGGCAGGTCCCCTTTTACTGTAGCTTAAAAGGTAATCTGTTTCCCTACTGTGGGGGCTTAATTTAACAACTTAATTATTTTTGTGTGGCTTTTGCTATAGGATTGTATATCACCAACTACATCTTTCATTGTCATATAATTGTATTAAACATTTACTGTCCCCTATGACCATAAAGAGAAAACAAAAAACACCTGTGGCCTTTAAATGATAATTCTTTTAATGAAAAGTCTTACGTAAGTACAGTCCCTGAATGACACCACTATTCACACGGGCTTCATAGTGCTTTGAGGGAGTGTTTGAAACTCAATATCCAACATATTCTTTTGTACACAGTGGCTGCTTAAAGATTAATGGCAGGTTAGTAATATTCATTATTAATAGATTTTTAGAGAGGCCTCATGCATGGCCTCATACACCTCTGGTTATGCTAAGGAGAGGCCTTTGTCATAGTCTAAATGACTCTCAGTGACGTTTTCTTTCAGAATCTGTTTTAAGAGGGTGTTTGTTTGGCCAAGACAGATGGGTGTGTTTTAGCCATTACAAAGTTATAGTCATAGATAAAACGCTGTTGCTGTTCCTGTTCCTGCTCAGCATAATTTTTCTTGCCATTCAAAATTGTCATACTACCTAGAATGTATTGTGCAGGGGGCAATTTCTTTTCTGGCAACCTCTCCAGGTTATCATGTTTTTATGAAAATGACATCCTTGGTTAAAGGATTTGGATGTTCAAGGACTGTGTTTAGAAGCCCAAATGTAATCGTGCTACTGTGCTATCCCCATAAGAACTGCTTCTATGTAAAGAGTTAGAGATGGTCTAAAGGTGGTTAAGGACATTGTAGCCAACAAACTAATGTATTTATGTAAATAGAAAATAATGAAAATAATGTTTGGTCAACTACCTGTACCATTGTACCATTGTCATAGATGATTTTGACCTCCCTTTAATTAAGCCCATATTTTTCTCACTGTGTACATTAATACAGTATGTGACCGCTTGCACAGTATACCCGTTACATTGCAGATTGGATAGGGTCATGCTGTGCTGAATAGGAGTGTGTGGGGTTCCCTCAGTTGCTTGGCAGAAGAGGTCTGGCATTGATTATGATGGAGCACATGTTGTAGGGAGGAAACCTACAAGAAGAAATAAGCTGGCTTGATTTGGAGCAGGCTTGTTCATATAATGATTCCTCTGCCTCGGCTGTAGCTGGTTCTCTGATCCATTACAGGGGTGGTACCTACAGCATGATCATTGGCGCTTCACGGTTTTTGGGTTTTCTTTTTAGGGGGGGGGGGTTTCTGCAGCTCCTGTTTTGGGTAGGTCCAAGGGGCTGGTGACTGAGTGCACTGCAGAGGTTGAAGCTGCAGTTACAGCTGGCTGCGCTGCTCTCAGCTACTGGTTTAACTGGCACTGGGGTCATTCTTAGACTTAAAGCACTGAAGCAAGAGCTCAATACGACGATGTAGACGGCCCGACGATGTCGGGTGCAGTCTCAGAGCTGGCTGCAATGGCACACTATGTGACTGACTCTTTAACTTGTTTCCAAACATCTAAATTCGCTTAATTTTTCAGGGATTTTGTCTATTCTTTAGCTTTGTAAAAAAAATTTCCTGTTTTATAGTTTCTAATACAAGAAGTGAAACAATGTTTTATTCATTAGATAAGTGGGTGTGTTAGAGGTCAGGTACAGTATAAATGCCGCCTACGTAAGTCACAGCAGAAGCAGAAATATCTTCGAGCCGTGGACACTGATTGGGCTCTCATTTTCAAAACAAGGCTTTTGATAATATCGATATGGGTGGAAAGCATCCAACTTTTAAACCCTCATTACTGATTCATTTTGGCAAGCCAGATCTTTGTTTTTCTATGCAATTTTAATTTATTCAAGACTGTATTATCAATATTAGTTACCACACTCTAGTTTTGATCAAAGTAATACTTTATTGCACACTATTCTACAGGCTTAAGTTATTTTATTTTAGGTTATAAACTTTGATTTTTTTAGGTTGTGATGGAATAAACCAGCTAAAGTAGTTTGTCTTCTACAAAATGAAAAGATCCCTTAAAATATCTTTAAATGAATGGTTTCATCTTTATCTTTGCTCTTGTTTCCCTTCGATTTCAATAGATCTTTTGAGTGTATCATTTTCTACTGAAAAGATGAATCATGTCTTCACTGCAGCCTCATATTAATCATCCAGATATAAATAACAAAAAGAATAGTTCATAACACACACATATACTGCATATCTAGACTGAAAGGTTGACTATAGTGGATGTTTATTCAAATGGCGTGATTTGCTAAAGCTCATGGCACTGTTCCCCAAGAATGCTGCTACCATTAAAACTTGAGAGGAATGGATAGCATCAAATAATCCAAGGTGCATGATGTTCTGTGCTTTGATGTCCCACTCAAGGTGTTAAGTCAAGGCTCTCCATAAGAAGAGCCCACTCCATAGGCACCAGTTCATTGCCTGCTGGTGTAAAAATAGCCATTGAGGATATTATGAACCACCTAGACGACCGCTGTTTAGTTGAAGTGAAGACAATTATCGGACATATGATCTGTGGATATTTATAAAGCCAAGGCCCCGTCTTAATTCATTCAAACAGTCAACAATCCATTACTGGATAGCCAGTCTGCCAGCCAGACAAGCAGCCTGCCAAAGCAGCCAGCCAGTCCATTTCCATCCTCAACAACAGCAATGGACAGGCAGCAAGGCAAAGCAGAGGCAGGCAGTGGGACAGCAGGGATGGCGTCAGTGGAGAGTTTTTAGCATGAGATAGGATTCCTGAAAGCATCTATTTTCATTCATGGTTGCCCGGCCTTTATCGAGGCCCAGGACGCTTCATGAAAAGAGCAGGGTGCTGATGAATCACTTCTAGCTCTGTTCATCACAAGACAGAGGACAGGGACATTAACACAGCCATGAAGGATGAGAGGGTCTCATTCTAACGGGGCCCTGAATACACACAGTAAGTGCTACATGCACATTTCTTCATGCCCTTGAATCGTAGTTAACTTTGAGCACTTACTTCCAAAAGACAAAGATTTGGTAAAAACATAAGCATACGTAGCTGTCAGAGTTTGCTTGATGCTTATTACTCCTTGTAGGCTCGCATGTGAAGAGCCTCTGCACATGCATCGACCTCATGCTTGAACGATTTCAAACGGATTATTGTCAGTTGTTGTATCGTCTGGTTGGTCAGTCCACCGCTACGGTCCAGACTGAAATATCTTAGCAAATACTGGGTAGATTCTTGTGAAATGTTGTATAGACATTCATTGTCACTAGAGGATGAATCCTGCATACTTAAACAATTCCATAAACAGATTTTCAGCCGACCTACTCTTGGTCGCGCCAATCACAACCGTTTATCTGACATGCAGCGGTTTTTATAAGAAGACTGACATGACCGCAGATGAGGCATTTTCGTAAACAACCAAGAGGGCTGCCGCTGATGTGGAACTTTCTGTTGAAGCTGCTATCACATCAGTATTAAACAAACGGAATGGCATAACAACAAACAACTGCATCTAAAGCTTTTCTCAATATTTTTGCTGCTAACGCCCCTTGGATATCGAAAATGAACTAAGAGGTTCCAGACTAATTCCCATTTGTGAATTTGCCTGGCGATGGCAAGCTATCCTTTAATGGTTTTTAGCCTCACTCTTAGCCTTACAGCCCTAATAGGGGATTTTGATGAAAAAATTGGGCAGCTTTATAAGCTCAAAGTGAATTCACTTTCTTTGGAAATGTGTATACACTGTCAGCACAGCATGTTTTCTACCTTGCATTACTGATTCGTGTATGTTACTTTGCAGGTTCTACTGGGACTTGATAATGCTCATCATGATGATGGGGAATCTAATCATCATTCCTGTGGGAATAACCTTCTTCTCAGAGCAGACGACCACCACCTGGCTGGTCTTCAATGTGGCCTCGGACACCATCTTCCTGGTGGACCTGGTCATGAACTTCAGGACGGGGATCGTCAACGAGGAGAGCTCCGAGATTATCCTCGACCCCAAGGTCATCAAGATGAATTACCTGAAGAGCTGGTTCGTTGTGGACTTCCTCTCCTCCATTCCAGTGGATTATATCTTTTTAATAGTGGAGAAAGGCTTTGACTCAGAGGTATATAAAACAGCCCGTGCCCTGCGAATCGTCCGCTTCACCAAGATCCTCAGTCTTCTGCGTCTGTTGAGACTGTCCCGACTCATCAGATACATACATCAGTGGGAGGAGGTTTGTATGCGTTTGTCTGTATATCACTGAAGAAAAATACAAAAAAGGAGTGGTATAGAAGCAGAGAGCAGCAGCAAGGCAACAACCTTGAAAGGTTAATGCACAGATACCATTGTGCATGTATAAAACTAATAGGTGCTGTCAATCACCATTGGTCAGAAGGCTTATCTGTGGATAACAAGTGGTAATGCCACTTTCAGCTCATTGATGAATTCAAAATCTGAGATCAAAAGTAATTGCCTCTATTTTTTCAGAGAAACTATACAGTGGTTATATATAGATTCAGGACATAATATAATGTAGTTAGCTGTTAGTTTAAATGAGTATAAAAATGTATTTATATAACGACAATAGATGTGAGAGGCTAAATTAATTTTCTAATGTTCTGTTGGTGTGGTTGTTCAAGGTGACTGGTGGGTTTGGAGTGAACATCCACAAAGTTAAACCCCACTGGACATAACAAAGTGATAGATTGTTACCTTCCATGACGACACTACACTCCCTGACTCTATTTAACTAAGCTCTAGTCTTCATCTTCTGGTCTCCATTCATTACACACTTACTAATAGAAAGATTGCGCTCCAAGGGATGGATACGTTTTAGACCTAATGACCAAAGCACCGACATTACATTTGATTTAACATGTAGCCTAGATAAAGTGTAAATGGTTGACCATAACACCATCACTTTTAATGAGCCAGCCGCTCTCTCTCACCTCATCCTGAACGTCCTTGCTCCACAGCAACCCTGTTCGCCCCTTATTGTCCGACTCCCCTGTTGTTATCGCTGCTGTTATCCAGTGCCGTTTGTTACACTGGTTGAAGCAAATTGTGTTGTTGTCAGGGCTCAGCCTGAGCTTACATTCTTTAGAGGGCAAATGCTGTATGGTTCAATGATATATCAGTAACTATGGAAGTGCAAAAATAGACAATTTACTGTATGAAGTGCATTTGGCAAACTAAATGTTATGAACCTGCAAACATTAACTTTTACTAGCACAATAGCAGCTGTAGTCATGAACACTATCTGCCCAGAACTTAAAGTGTAAATAGTACAATTGTGCAGCGTGTCCAATTCCCAGCCCCCATTGCTATGGATCAGTGAACATTTACGGAGCAGGAAAAGATCATCCTTTTTTCTCAAGTACCAATGAGGCAGCAGACTTTTACAGTGTTTATGGTAGCTTATATTTTTCTGTCAGTGTATGTTTTAAACTGTGTTATATTCCCCTTGCTGCATAATGTGGCATTTGAAAAACACAAGAATTATTCATACTTCAGCAAAGCGTTATTTGAGCTCTGCAAAATATGGAGTTTGAATGCTCTCTAGGACACACACACACACACAAACACACACCAGAAACCATATTCTGGAAGTGAGGACCATATGGATTTGCAGTTGCTTGGTGCTATTATCTTGGCATGCATACTATGTGGGAAGTAGATTATGAATTTCAGATAGGGAAGTACTGTATATTATACTGCTGTTGTTTGCATAGTTTTGTGCAGTGGGAGGCTGAGATGGTTATGGACCAGGTTAGAAACACAAATAGATGGTGCCGCAAGGTTAATGAAAATCTGCAGTGAGCATGCAGGGAGACAGGCAGTGCAGTATACAGTGATGTGTCATAATGCCTGGATACAACAGCAGAGCTTACAGCACTCTCAGTTTGTCCCTCTCATGCTCAGTCATTCCTCCTTTTCTCCCTTCGTCTTTCTGCTCATCAAACACTCCCCGTTTCCTCCTCACTTGTTCTCCCCTCTGTCCCCCCTCCCTTTCGAATGCCTTTTCTCACTCACGGTGTGTCATCCTCCTTTGTCACCTCCTCTAGATGTTGTTTCCTCCATACGCTTAAAACACAGTTAAGAAATGGAATCATTATTTTGGTGTGACCACATTAAACAGGCACACTGAATAATGAAACAACAGTGAATCAGACACATCCACAGGAGACATGAAAGGAAAGAAAAGGCACTCAGTGGAAAAATTCCAAGCTGTCGTAACATGTTAGGTGTAGGATGCAGGATTAGCGCTTTAGTGGAGGGACAAATGCAGTCTCCTGCCATCATAATGGGTTTCAAGCAGTGAACCATCATTACATCAGCCTTGGGATGGGCTCAGTAAGTTATTCAGACAGTGAGTTTCGACAGTAAATCATCTTCCAGCCTGCATGCCCGTCATTCCTTCATCTGTCGTGTGCTCCCTGCCCCCCTCTTCACTTCGTCACCATCTCTTCCCTCCATCTGCGAAGTAAAGAGGGCCGTTATTTCATCAGCACAGGCTGGACAGTCAGAACTGGGCTAACTCTGATTTGTGGTTTTGCCAACACTCTCTATTAGAGCCATTTCTCTGTATTTTTCAGATCTTTATGTCAACACCTGTCAAAGGTGTGTGGCAGGCAAAAGCGTGTTGGTCTTCTTCTCTCCTACTCCTACATGTTTCATTTTTACCTCATAGGAGCACAATGTTCCCGCTTAGTATGATGGATATTGGAGATGTACATGTTAAAATGATTCTAAAGAATAAGCTCAAGAGTTTTGGGATGAGAACCTTTTCTTTCATGTGTCAGTTTTCTCAGTTTTGCTTGTGTTCAAACAGGAGCCTCTTACACACAGTACTGCGGAGAAGTGGCTGCAGGGTATTGTGGTCCAAGTAAACAATGTGACCGGCTACAGTATTAGCGTCTCCAAAGGAACTGATGCGTCTTATTATATTTGATGCAATAATATGAATAAGAATCAATATTACCTTTACTAGATTTTAAGATGACCTGTAATGGAATTTGTCATTTTTGGTTGTACACAATCTGATCCCAGCTTACTTAGTGTTCATGTTACAGGATGCTACTATTTGTATCTGTGCTTATTCGACCGTTCATTCATTTGTTCGCTCACACATAATTATTGCAATGTGGGGTGCTCAGCTAAATTGCAGCATACAGCATGAAGGTCATGCAGTACACTATTGCCTACTAAAACACTACAATTTAAATAAGCACTAGCCAAATAGAGACTGGTACACTGTTCTCACATCTCAAAGTATCTAAGCGGTGGAAAATAATCTAATTGTGATTATCTAGAGTCTTGTAATCACGACTCAGTATGCAATTTTCTTTTAAAGTTCATCATCTTCTGTATTTGTCACTATACGCAAGCAGTAGATCATTCTATAGTCTGAGCAACACAACACTGTATACATATATACTGCTCTTTTATGTAGGCCAGGCCTACGTGTTGTGATGAAATGAGATGAACTGATGCATGAATTAATGTGAATTTCATGTCTTTATTTAGCTTCAATCACATAGAATATTGATCACTTCATGCCTTGTAAACATGTTATATAATCATTGCGTCTTTTTAATAAAATCTGAAAATACAGCCAACAAAGCCCTGCAGAGAATCAAGCCTAGTGTGAACATTAATATACGTAAAATAAAAACTGATCTTACTGATTGCCAGTCAGTTGCAGTAGCAAACCACACAAACTAAAATGGAGGAATATAAAAAAGGACAATGGTAGCATATGAAAATATTGATTTAACATATAAATGAATTATCCGCCACCCCCTCTCGCCCAGTCTGAAGGATTGCCTTGTGTTATAGCTACGGTAGCAAGGCACTTTGCACAATACGTGATTCTGTCGAACACCTAAACCAAAATAGGTCCAGACGGCCAACGTGCTGTTCTTCTTTGACACTAAAGTCACCTCTTGCTACTCGCTGTTCCACTTAACCGAGGTCATTTTCACACAGTATTACTGCCAGCATCAAAGCTTGCGCGTGGTATTTTTTATGTTGTTATCTTCATCTATTTTCACTCACATATGTCACATGGGGCAGCATATACATGTAGCCCACGGAGTCACATGCATACTGCACAGTACTGCTGTGCAGTATGAGTAACATGACTTAAAGACCTGTGTTCTACCCTGAGCATAAAGAAAGTATATTAGACACTCAAAATTAATGCTAATGTTGTTCTATATGATGGCCCTTCCAGAGGGAACTGAAAAAAAAAATCCAGAGTCATAGGTTCCTACCACTCACCTATGGTGGCCCACAGGGGAATCATATTTAATGGCTGAGTATTTAATAATTCAATGAAATAATGAGAACAGTTATCGGGGGCATTTTTTGCCCTTTCATCTTTAATTTCACAGGCATTTTTAGATCTTTCAAGGGCATTTTTGCCCCCTGCTCCTATTCATTTCCAAACCTGCTTCCCTTATGTTTTCCTTATTATTTCATGTCCTCTCAGATACAGAACTAATTATCCCAATGACCTTACAGTCACGACTGGCAGTTTTTTCCTCCAACTTCTGCTCTTACATTTGGACATGTGCTAATGTAAGAGAGATCCACATCATTTATATTACTAAGAGTAGATTTAGATACCACCCCATCCAGACTGTTGATTTTGTATTTAATAAAAAATACAAAAGCAGACTAAAGGATAACATTTTTAAACTGCTGTAGAGAATCCCCACAGCTCCCAGTGCCACATCTGGCTCATCACAGCCACCAGGCCTCCCGCCAGATCCCAGCTCAAGCACAAGGGCTCAGGTTGGGCTTGTGGCAGCATACCAGCCCCCAGGGGAGGCTGTACCCTTTCTGAGGCCTCAGGCAGAATCTGTCTTTTGCTCCAGCAATCACTCACAAATCAACCTGATTTTTGTCGTGTTGCATTTTATTTGCTACTATTTCATAATCTAGTACTGTCACTTGTTGAGGATAAGTGAGAATTAAGAATCATCAATAAACCTCTAAATACTAAAAAGGGACACATCTCAGCTTCAGACTAAAACTTTTTAGATATTTTCTGGTAACACTTTAGACACAGAAAACTGCCACTATTTCTGTTACTGTTCTATTGTCTATACAAGGCACAATGCATGGACCACGGATTCCACTGGGGTGGAAAAGGCAAAATAAGAAAACAACAGAATTTTTTTTATTTAAAAAAAGTACAGCAGTGAAATTGTTCATTTAATTTGCATTTAATGGTGTGTGTGTGTGTGTGTGTGTGTTAAACGGTACAAATTCTGCTGAACCACAATTACTACAACTAAATGCATCATAATATAGTGAATATATATTTTGGGCCGTTTTTCCTCCTACACAGATATTAAAATGTAGGAAAATACATATTGTCTGGTCATGTTGCATAGTTAACTTGATACTGTGCAAATGCATTGTGGTTGGTTACATAATGATTTTCACTAGTTTTATTCCTACCCAAAAGTGCCATCACTTCATTGATAAAACTTACAGTATAGTCCAATATCTTTTTTTATGCTTCTACTTGGGGCTCCTGCTGATGCAACAGTGTCATCATCTCCTGCTATTGTGTCATCACCAAAGTTGGGTTTGTGCTACAAATATGCCTGAAGCATCATTTTTCAGTGGTCTCTGCCGATCAGGTGCTCAGTATACGTTCTTGATGTGGGGTGGGGCCTTCCTCCAATCAGTGATGTCTATATTTTATATTCTCTGGCATGCAAATAAAATGTTCCTAGGAAAATGAAGTGAATGTGTGTGAGGCACTTAGCAGCTGCCTGTAGGAAGCGGCAGCTATGTTAGACCCTTTGTGCAGTTCCACTTTGTCAGCAACATAGATTTGACATGCAAGAGTACGACCTGTTTCTGGGATCATTGACGGGACAGTCACCTCTCAAGATCAGATTGTTCTATTAATTCACTGTAAAAACAGCTGCCTGGAAAAGATACTAGTTGGTGATTTGTCTTTTCAGAAGCTGCCTATTTTTTTTTTTTTTTTTTTACAAGAGATAGAGGTAGTATCGGCTACAGCCTGCTGCAGGGCATGATGCAAGTGATCTGTTTAATTATAGTGTCTGCAGGGATACCTTGTCCTAAGCAAAGGTGCTCGGTTGATTCACAGCCGAGTCGGTAAATTGATCTGAAAGGGGGAAAATGTGAGCCAACTGACCTGGGTATCTAGTTCACTGCGTGGGAGCAGCAGAGGAGACTTTAACTACATCACACTGGCTAAATTTGGTCTCCACTGAAATTACCCCATACTATTGTGTGACAGCAGACCTGTTTCTCAACTCCTACATCCTTAGACACAGAATGTCAACAGATTGACAGTGGAAGGTGTGAGGGTTTGTCTGCACCTTTTCACAGCGTAGTTTAATTGTCATGCTGCATTAAAGCCAGGGCAGAATTTCAGTTTCTTGATATACATTGTTAGAAAAATAGCCTTTCCTCATCTGTTGTATGCACTGCTTATAATGTGAGTATAGTTACAAAATTCGATATATTTAAGGAAAACAGAAAAAAGGGACGATTAAAAGTAGGGCTGCAACTAACAATTATTTACTGTGTTTACATTATTTCTTTGACAGACACCCATTGCAATTTCTCACAGCCTAAAGTGATGTCTCTAATTTACTTTTTTCACGAACCGACAAAAACTAAACCAAACTTTAAAACATAAATTATAAATGACTTAGGCAATGACATCAGCAGCTATGGCTGATGATTAATTTGCTTTTTATTAGCCTATTGTTTCAGTATCATTGTTGCTAAAAATGAATATATCCCATTCCCACTGATGAATACAATAAAGGGAGTGGAAGGCACAGGCATCGTAAGGTGAAAAAGGGAGATCATGATGAAGCCACTGTATGCTGTAATTTGCCACCTCAGCAACAGATAGTTTGGCGGTGTCAAAGGAGATTAGCCAGCTTTGGTTTATAGAGTCCTGTGGACTTGATTCGCCTGCCTGACAATAGGCTATGCCAAGTCCTCTGTGCCTTGAGGCCACCACCCAGGTCTCATGCAGTGACACAGGTGCATAAGCACACACACACACAGAGGGTGTGCTGAATCATCAAGTGCTGAATCACGCGTGAGGTTGAAAGAGAGAGCAGGAGAGACAGATGGAAAGACAAGAAACAAAAGGGGGACGGTAGTTTGTGTTACATTTTATCTTCATGTGTATCACAGTGATTTTTGTACTGTGTTTCCTGATTGATTTTCTATTGTGTTGACCCTACAACTCTCTGTAATTACACCTTGTAAATGAAGTAAGGACAAAGGTTTTTAAATGTGACCTGATAGTGTTTTTTTGTCTGTGTGCATTTCAGTACATGCAGTCTTCCTCTACTCTTTAAAGCTGCAATTACATGCAATTTATCACTGTGACTGCAGCGCTACCCTTAACAAAGACAACATGAATCTATAGAGAAAGTATACAATACATTTATCACAGAGAACAGTAAATGCCATTTATGGAGGGATAATTAAAAGGAGCCTGGCCTCATTACCATGCAGGACACACGTACATACAGTGTTGAGGAGCAGGGATGTGACCGTCTGCAGGACTTTCCTCTGTCAAAGATCTGTGTTGGAGCCGAGCTGTTGGCTGATGACTGTATACAACTGTTTCCTGTTATATGACGTGATTTGATCTGATGTGATGTGTGAGGCTGAGGATTGTTGTGGGAATGTGTCATGCCTATGCGTTTGCGTGTGTGCATGTGGATATGTTTCATACCCTAGAGGTGGCATATGGCAGCTTAGCAGCACAACCAATAGTTTTCAGTCCTAAAATATACTGTATTTTCACAGTCCGATACGTAGTTAATATCATTTCATTCATGGCTTCACTGCAGCAAAGTCAAATAATGACAATAGTGACAAAAACAACATGTGACATCAAATCTGATAAGAAACAATCAAACACAAATGAATTAAATAATTTTTTTCCAATTCAACATTCCTTAAAAAGAAAAACACTGCTGGTGGAGATTTACAGTAAGTGTGTGAGATGAGGCTGCTAGGAAAGTTGTACAACCCCGGACATGTTTTAACTTTGGAACAGGTGCTGTTTAGCCCAGATTCTGTATTTGCTACTCAAAGCACACGGAGCCAAGGCTGCACAGCTGGATGTTTATATTTAACGTCCCAACAAGAAGGACTTGGGACAGTGGACATTGTTTTGCAAAGCACACAAATGTCTGGTTTCACTTGAAGGTATGTTGAGGACATTGACGGACAGTTTTCTGTGCCTGGAGACATGCATGTCTTTTATCAAACAGAGCCCTGGAAGCACAGTTTGCTTTCTGAGGTGGAGCTTATGTCTTATTTACTGTGTTTAAGTTTACTGGTGATGACTGAGTGGAGTTTTTCCACCTTTAATAGGAAGATGCAAAAATTGCAGATGTAATAAACTTAATCTCTGACGCACAATAGTGATTACACCATGATATTTTGATGAGCCCTTACTAGTGTGGATTTGGATATAGTTATGTGGGAGCCTAGGGAGACATCAATCATCCTCCATGCAGCTCTAAGCTGATCTTCTGCTGGAGCAGGTGCTCTGTCTGGGTTACCTGTTTCTGCTCTCGTGCTTCTCCACCATTCCAAGTGATGTTGAATCACTGCATATTACAAATCTATCTATAAATAAAGATTATCATGACTTTAGGAGTAATAGATGCCATATATATAAAATGTTTGTTTTTGCAGACACAGGTGGACTGTGGCTAGTTGCTTACTGCAAAGTTTGCTGACTTTTAGTAAATGAAGTGCTTGTTAAATAAAAGGTAAGATGCATATTTCAAGTGCTGTGTGGATACTAGTGAACTACCTAACAGGACAAACACATTACATTTGTCACTAAAGCACAAGTAGAAGTGGATTTGCTGTCCAGTGCTACTACAGACTTGGCCACGGAACAGTGAATTCGCTGTTCCCTCTTCTTCACTCTTGCATTTTTCATCAGTGTTCCCATTTGGTTGAGCAAGTCTTTAAAACAGCAGCCCTTTTTATGGAGAAAGCTAACAAATTAGCATTCTTATGTCAACAACAACCATGTTTTGCATCTTTTTATTCAGATTTGACTTTCTGACAAGATAGCTTGTGAATGCCTTTATTTCATATCCAGATCAGATTGGATTCTACTTTGAATAATATGTTATGGTATAATACCCTTTGTTTTGCTGCTTGAGTATCCAGCTGAGTATTGTAGTATTTTGGTGGTCATATTCACAGATTTGCGAGCCCACCCTGTATTTAGCACTGCAGAGCATAACCAGGCAGACTGTTGGAGGTGAAGCAGACCTTTGTTGTCTTCAGTGTGGGAGTTACAGCCTGCGGGGGGCTAAAGAGCTCTGTCACGTGCCTTTATGTGTGACAATCTGCCTGTCACACATTTGACATGTTGTGAGGAGGGGGATCTTTCCCTGTTTAACTAAGGGGCACCGACGGTGTCATAGCAGCACTCACAAGCATCACTGTTAAAAACACCAGGCAAGAATATGTTATTTTGCGAATATTCTGAAAATTTAAGAAATGCTTGTGCTTTTTAAGCCTTATGTTACCACAGTTAAACACAGCTTCAGATTTTGCTTTATTTAATATATTAAGTCATGTAAAATGCAGAGTTGCCTTTCTTCTAATTAATCTTCGCTCAAACAAACCTCTCTCTCCTCTCCTGTCCATTTCTCTCTGCTCACCCTGCCACACAAACACTCACGCACACATACACACCCACGCACAAATAAGCAAGTAAAGTCACACACAGCAGCCTAATGGACTCCTCCAGTCCAATTTTGTCAAGCAGACAAAAATGAAGGACAATGCTTCTTCCCTCTCATGCTGTCTGAGCTCTTGTCCTCTCTGTTTTAAGACACGGCTGTCTGACGATGAACATAATGTGCCTTGAATCGTGTTCTTGCACAGCTCACTGAGGGAAGCTCACGCTTGGCCCAAGGGGTGGAAAATCCCAGACTCCACTGCCTAAAAGATAGAGTTTTCCTCCTCGTCCCCTGTAGATTTAACCCATTTTCCCTTGCCAAGTCACTCAGTGCTCCTTCTGTTGCTAGTTGGTCTTGTTAACTGCGGTAGAGAGTGTTAATTGCTTGCCCATATGGTTAGAAGTACAGAGTTAATTGTCAGACTCACAGTGTTAAAGGGGAGAGAAAAGCACGGCTTTCAACACACCAATTCTACACTTTATTTATGTGGCCTGTTGGATCAGGGACTGAAGAATGAAGAACCTAGTTTTACACACATAAACATACGGTTATTAGATTGACTATGGTGGTACATCAAATGTTTTTTTTATGCCACACATAAACGTAAAATGATCAAAGTGTCTCTTCTACATATCCCCCATTAATAGATCGAACAGGAAGAGGCAGAGGGAGGCTGGAAAGCATTCGAGTGAGAGGAAATATAGGGTAAAAATAGGCTTGACTGTCAGCACCCATATGTTTCAAGCTTAGAACAAAAAAGCAAAAAATAACCACATCAGTATGTCCAGTCTAACATGTATTTCCATATTGGGCAATTTTATGTACGGATCAACTAAAGAGCTTTATGGTTTGCTAAATTATCATCACTTAAACCCACCGATTCAAATACATACATGAATAAATAGTTAGATAAATAAATAATCAATCAAAGCTTAAAACAAGGCTGGTTTTCTTATTTCATGAAAAGGAGTTTTTAAGTGAGTAAACCACCTAACTGTGAAGCTATTTGTCACATGTACAGGTCTATTGCTGTAAAAGAGACAACTATATGTTTAAACTGTTCATTTGACTTAATTAATTTCACTGTTACATAGATACTTTAGAAAAAACATGTCTAAACTCTGCTTTTGTTGCTACATTACAAAACCGAGGCCTAGAGATTTAAGAGATGCTGTTAATGCTCCATCTGTGACAAACTAATACTGCTGAGGTAACTAAGTCAATTAAAGTACATGTGTAAGTTAAAAAAAAAATTCATCAAGCTTAGGTTCCCAGTATGTCAGCCTATACACGAGTAAATGCTGGCTTTACAGGTCACTTTGTATCCTACTGTCACTGTAAGCTGGTGTATGACATTTAAAATGTTACTCCTCCACCGGGAAACCTCTGCTTCTCTTTCTCTCTCTCTGTCTTGGTCTTTTCATCTCGTACTGTCACCGTCAGTCTGTGTGTGTGTGTGTGTGTGTGTGTGTGTGTGTGTGTGTGTGTGTGTGTCAGTTGGGCCCTTTTATTTGATGTAAGATATAAACAGACATGTCTGCACAGTAAAGACAGCGAGACAGAAAGGCAGTGACACCGAGAGGCAGACTGAGAAAAAGGAATAGGAATAGTTTGGGGGTTTTTTTTGTCTCTAGGAGGCAAAGTCTTATGAATAGAAAAAATGAATAATAAATATTTTCTGAAAGACAAATGGAATCAGGTTTTATGCTACACACAGGACTGAATCATAGTAAATGATACATGCAGTGCCCTCAAACCAGTGCCATCTTCTGTTATTAAGCCGGGGGTGTAAGTGTTTCGGCAGCTCCACAGCAGTCAAACAAAATCAACATCTGCTGCTTATTCTCAGCATATTTTTGCTTTTCGACTCGTGTCGTATTTTGATATTTGGCGGCGACATTTTCTTCCCTTGATTTTTATTAACCCCCTCCAGAGTAAGAAAACAGCCAGCTTTGATCTTCTGTCTGTCCCCGTGGGATATCCCCCTGTGAGCACGAGTTTCCCTCTGCGTGGTGTGCACTGTACAGTATGCAGACAGATGACAGATATAGTCTTGGGAGGGAGCTCAAGTGATAAGTGTGGAGATTAGGCTAATCTCAGTTATTTTTGTTCACTGGGCTGTTGTTGTTAGTGGTTGCTGTGTGTGTGTGAGTGTGTGTGTGTGTGTGTAGGAGGTATGTCGGGGGTATGTGCGGGGGTCACCCTTGGTGATCCCTGGTAGTTGAGAAAAGCTCTTGTGATCTGTGCGCTACAGACTCTCCATACTTGACTGACTGATTCTCTATGAGGCACCTCATGATCCCTTTGTTACTTAGAGGGGGGTAACACCACTCATGGCAGACATCCTGTAATGATGTCTTGTGCAAAATAATTAATTAGTAACTACTGAAGCATTTAGGCTCCCTCTACTTTCCCTTCCCAAGAGTTAACGTTGTAGTAGATGGATTTACCGAAGCACCCTTCAACCATCTGTCATGACGACGGCTGTGCTCATCTTCTAAAGCCTTGCTGTTAATATCAATCTAAACACAACAATTCATATTGTCTGCTATCGGAGCATTGCTATTGCAATGAGCTATTATTACACCACAGGGAAGTGTTAGTATGGATGTCCGTTTGAGACTACAGCACAGATTAGATTATGTAGCATATCAAGAGTAGTTACTCATGATGCTACAGCTAACAGAGTCACAGGTATGTGAGACTAGATAATGTTGTTGCTCCACTCTGGGTTCTATGTCTGATTATAATATCACACTCCCCATGGTATTTACAGTACTATTGTATTGTTTTATAGCACTTAAAGCTTTGCTGTTTATATTACAATATAATATAATATAACAATATTTTACAGTATGTAACTTTTTCCATATCAGATTACGAGGAAAAATAAATAGCAACAGCATAAATTGATATTTGAGGCCTTCTGCACCCACCCGCGGTGGGAAAGGTGTGTCCCTGCTGTTAAATGTGGTAGGAAGGGTCCAGCTAGCTGATGTTACATGAGCACAGCAGGTCACCCTGTGCAATCCATTCAAATCCGTCCTGCTCTCACATGGGTACTAATCTTCCCTGACTGCCTTCTTAGCACAATCACAACCCAGGTTACAACACCCACCCTTCTTATGTCTTTCACTCCCCCATGACACATGCACAAACCGCATCTGTAAATTAAGCATGGTTAAAAATCAAATTAAAAAATGCTCACAAGATGTTCAAAATTTCTAATTTTCCTACTTGACTTCCACAAAGTTCAAAATGAAATATGAAGTTGTAAGACAACTCAGAAACACTTAGTGACTTGAAAGTTTGGAGAAATCATATTTAACATTAAATGGGTAATTCAACATTTTTGGGAAATATATTTAAATATATTTTTCTTTGCAGAGAATTATCACCTGAATTTGCAGCTCCCCTTAGCTTTATAGAGCTCAGCTCATTGTTTAGCTGTCCTGCCAGCAACTTTACTGTTTCTGGTTCCCCCTCGCCGCTCTCATAGTGTCGGTTTAGCCTGCAGCAGGCAGCTGCATGTATTTCCCGTGGGATATGGTAGACACCAAAAACAGTTGAGAGAAAAATGAATATTGCATTTATATTTGCCAGGTGGCCAGAAACACAGCTCCAAATGAATACTGGTGTTGCACCATATATGCTGTACGTGTAAATAATCAACTGTTTCTAACATCAACTTAGAAGGTGATATGTCAATGCCGTGTCAACTTGTTTCCGCTGCCCCCAAGTGGCCATTATTATTATTATTGCAATTATTTTACACTAAGGTGTGATTGTAATATTAACTCAAAATACAAATAAAATGTAGTGCAGGCTCATATTTCATAGTTTCTAGAAGTAAGAGGCTTATCTTGTCATATCTACGTGAGTGCACATGAATAATGCTAACTAAAATCAAACATAATTACGATCTCACTGTGAATCTTTCTAGATATTTTACAGAATTAATCTGTTTCTGTTTTATGATAGCAGGCAGAAGTGCCTTGGATCGATGTCTCATGCATCTGTTAACTCAATGTTATCTCTCAGCTCTTTGTGTTCCTTCCATCCATCATAGACTGACTGACTGAGGACACTGATTTAATTCCCGGAATGATGTTGTCAAACTGTCGTGCTCAAACAGACTTGCATAACCAGACAATTGCAGGGAAAATGGGTCATGTGGGAAAACAGTTGTTTTTGAGCCTTCTGGCATGCTTTTGAACAATATGTCCACACGTACCGTATTCATTTGTTTTCCCAGCAATTTTCTCGTTGTACAGATGAGTTATCAATGTGCAGGTCTGAACCATAAGTGCAGCTTGTTTTTGGAGATGTCAGTCATGTGCACATGTTTTCTTGGGGCTGAGCTGATGTTGTTATTTTGTTACCGCTGCTCAGGTTACAGGTACAAATCAATAGAACATAAAACATCCTCCTCGTCCATAAATACATTTACTTGTTCCTCTGATGTACTGAGACTTTCCCCTCATACAGTAGACATTTCTAGGCCATGAAGGAAATTTCTA
The DNA here is from genome assembly GCF_042242105.1 of Pempheris klunzingeri. NCBI lineage: Eukaryota > Metazoa > Chordata > Actinopteri > Acropomatiformes > Pempheridae > Pempheris > Pempheris klunzingeri. The sequence goes on along the minus strand of NC_092030.1, from coordinate 15,390,875 downwards.
AAATGATGTGCATAAATGAAATGTATACATTAACTGTATAAATTAATCCTTACAGCCTCCCAGAATAATGTCCAATTGGGGACAATACTACAATCAAACAGAAGGCTGTGGGTCACAATGTTTAAATAGAGAATTACAGATTATAGATTAATGTTTACGGTCCTAAAGTCATAACAACACAGTATCCTCGCACAATCCACCAATGAATTTAATGCAGAAAACATCATAAATGTGACCCCCTGTGGCTGGGTGAGCTTGTGCCCCAGAGGATGCTGCCTCTGCCAATGCAGCTCTGAATGGCTGAGCACAGATTAAGGCAGAACAGTAGTGTTGAGGTTATCACGCTCACACGACCAAAATAGACGCAGAGCGGGTGAGACAGCGGGCAAGGCAGCTACGCTCGCAGTACAGTGTGATGTGCTTAGTGGAAGAACAGGAGAATACTGCTGACGGACACAGAAAATGATGGAAAACAGAGCGGATGAACTCCCACAGGAAGGAGCTACTGGGCAGAAAAAGTCTTTATTCTAACTGGTGATTGACGCATTACCAAGGGATGATTTTTCCAGTTAAATGAATTCACTGATTGACAACTGGTACAGACTAAACCAGTAAAGAAAGTATCACCACATCCTCTACAACATCACGTCGACAGTCAAACACTTCCATGTCAATCTGTGATATTGGAGTCTTTAGTGTTGATTGAGAATATGCATCTACTGTGGAACCCTGACTACATTCAAACATTTGTAGATTTGATATGTTGCAGGATTTATATTACAGTAACTGCTCAAGATAAAAAAAAAAAAAAAAAAACAAGAGAGAAATACTTCATTGTGAGAGTTTTAGCTGTAATGTGTGGTTATTACTACAATTCTACTCTTTGTGGCTCACTAGTGGCAGTGAGTGCAGTGATGCAAAAATTTTATTGTCAAGAAGAATTAGAGTGCATCTCATTTTTTTTCATTAAAGGTTAGCTGCTGAGATGAGTCAGTTAACAGTCAGGTAACCAAATAAACGAGAATGAGTGGCACAGAGGATGGAAGGGATTTGTGTGGGATGAGCGGCATGTTAAAAAAAAAAAGTTGTTTATTTAGGACAACTACGTCAAAATCTGGAAGAATAACAGAGACTTAACAAGGTTATTTCTTACTACCTTTTGTCTTTAGTCGCTGATAGTTAAAAGATCAGTGAAATGCAACGGTGGAAAGTAACTGAGTACATTTCCTCAAATACAGCACTTACACTTTTTTGGTACTTATACTTATATAACATGTTCTTTTCCTTCTACGTTGCACCTCCACCTCACTACGTTTTAAAGGGAAATATTGTAGTTTTCACCCCACATTTATTTACATGTAAGGCAGGAGTGCATGCAGTGAAGAGATAATGACCTCTTCTTTAAAGTGTTCCCTGTTATATTAATAGATCACTACTTGTTTTCTTCCTGCTTAAAGATCCCATTGATCACCACCTGCCTTTTAATTAAGTCTCTGGCCACAAATTACTGTTGGGCCTCATTACCTAAATGTACTGCGCGGGGCTGAAGATCCACAGCTTTTTATGCAGAGAAACAACGTTTGTGCACACAGCTTTAGCACGGCTTGGAAAGAACGGGTGCAACATTGCTGAATAGATTTTCTGTCTTCTCTCCTCGTCTTATGTAGTCCAGTCTGTTCTTGTCTGTATAATAGACAGATTTGCAGACTGATTAGGTTTTCGGAGTATATATTATGATGCCTGAAGCACTGAAATCCTGCCAACTCTACTTATGTTTATTTATTGCTGAACTATACATATATCAACATGATTACACACAGGGCATGACAAAGTATTCATAGTCATGTGAATTGTAATTACTTCTTGCAAACTGCTTTGGTGCAGCAAGTCTATTTCAAGTGTATATAACATATTCCATATTCAGCTTTATCTGCTCAGACACACAAATTGTTTTCAGGACTTTTCTGTCGTTCTTTTTTTTTTTAATAAACAAGAGAGTTTAATGACCAACAACTTTTTCTTGTTATGTTAAAGAGGAGAGACGGAAGAAGAAAACATGAGACCTGCTAAATCCGAGTGAATTCCCATTACATGATAATATGATTTTTCAAATCCAAGTTCAACTGTAATTTTGTGATTAAGCAAAAGCAAGAGAGATCCAAAAGGAGATTTACAAGACGATGTTAAGCGGGAGAATTCCAGATTTTCCTGGAAGCAGTTTTGTCATCCTTCAATGTAATAGCCAGTGGTGGATTTAATCCCGTCAAATTAGTCCCTCGCTAATCCTCACTAACCTCAAACAGAGGTCACACATGTCCAATTTGAAGATGTATAAAGAACACTTTGTAATTGCGTGTCCGCAGCCCACAGCTTGATGATGAGGACTTCTCCTGCATGCTCTTTTTTCTGGACATCAGATTCAAAAAGTTGGCCTGTGTTTCATCAACCTGTCAGACTGCAGTGGTTTAAACCCTTTAAAAGTTTGAGTAAAACACCTGTCGGATCATTTCTACGATTTGGACTCAACACAAAAATCAACACCTTCCACATTGGTTGGTGTTGTGCTTTTTGCATCATTTGGTCAAGATAAAACAATTCTCCATGCAGTTTGGAGGGCATCGATTTACGTTTTGGAGCCTGCATTATTATAAATCTTGCTCATATGAGTGTATTGGTGGTTGTGAACACACAATACCTCCCAGGTTAAATTCCAAATCCTCATCCACTCTACTCTGCTGCACTGCACTGTTGAATGTGCCAAATGCAAATGAGCGCCATGCTGGCTGGACACAACCAGCATGTGACCTTGTGATGCTATCACATCACATCTTGGCTCTTTGTCTTTACTGTATTAGGGGATTATGGTGACCTATGCCCCTGTCCCCGGTCAAATTTAAGCTTGATGCACTTAATTCTAAGGCTATATTTTGCCAATGCCAACCGAGAGCATTGGCGGTGCTTCTGGCTCTCAGTCACCTACCTATTTCCCGTGGTCATGCAGTTGATGAGAACTGAGGCAGAGAGAGCAAAATTAATATCAGATCTTTCTGGTAGACACGCAGCTTGTTGTGCCCAACATTTGGGACTTTGTTAGCGAGTGTACATTTATTCTTATATCCTTTGTATTTGTAATGTGAGCATGTGGTTTCAGATCTTTACAGGACCCCTCTCAACCTAAAACACAGGCACACAATTATGCAAACTGACAAACACTGCACCAAGGAGGTAGATGTGTTGGAATTATACGAGCCAAGCCTGTAGCAGTTGCGAAACAATTAGTCAATTTATCAATTAGTCGATCCACAGAGAGTTAATCAGCAGCTATTTCAATAATTGTCATTTTTCAAACTAAAATGCAAACTTGCTTGTTCCACCTTCCAAATTGTCAGGATTATCTGTCTGTTCTCTGTTTTATATCAGTGTAAATTGAGTATCTATTTGAAGACACTTTCAAATCTTGGGCTCTGGGAACTTTCGATGGTCAAGCAATTAATTAATCAAAAACAGTAATTATCAGATTAATTGATTATGAATTAATAATTGTTAGCTGCTGAGGTTTTTGAATAGTTTTGTAATAGGAGCACTGCCCTTCTTAGTGTGGGGAGAAATGACAGGGAAATTATTCTTCAGTGTATTTCCAGGGCCAGAGGTCACGCGCTGCGAGTTCATTGAACCCCAAAGTAACTTCCTCACGTCTGATTGTTGTTTCTTTTACTTGAAGATTTAGTTGAAAAAAACGATTACTTTAAAAGACTCAAATATGGTCAGTGGTTAGTGCTGTGCTGCTTTTATTTTTAGAGCTGCTTTGATTTTCTCTGCATGTTGAGCAAAACAGTGGGAGGCCTATATTTTAATCCGCATCATCAACACAAGATACACTACTGGCTCCCTCTCTTTGGTCTCAGTGCAAATCATGAACACTCTGTCACAAAAAATTGCTGAGAATCCAGTGTGCGTGGTTTGCATGGTGTGGACACGGAGGACTGTTCAGCATCTTGACGACACATATCCTGAACATGACGTAGGACCCTGCTCTCCACAATGGGAACACGGGCCCTCTGGATAGCCTTCATCCCTTCCCTCTGACAATGAATTTATAAACTCTCTCTCTCTCCACATCCTCGCTGCTTAACCACCCTGTCTAACTTCTTGTTTCCTCGGGCCTTTACTGTGCATTTAATTTATTTAATAGCATCAGAAAGACAAATAATGTGAAATTTCTATGCGAGGAAATTGTTTTTGTCCTTGTATAGTGAATTATAACTGTGGTAACAACTGAAACACCTCCCTGTTTCAAACGGTTAAAATTCATCCTTATGTATCCCTGCATCACAGTGAAGGTTATCCTGTATAATCCTGTGATCTACACCTGGAGCCTCTATCATTAAAAACTCTATTAATAGACTACTAGCTCTTGGCTAGCTGTAGCCACCAGCAGACCTTTCAAACTTGTGCCCCTGAAATACGAACCCAAACAAATCCCAAATTGTGTTAATGAGTTTCTACATCTTTCCTCTCCGCGCTTGGTGACTCAGCGTGACCCAAAGGTCGCTGAGGCTTCCCAGCAAAGTGAAATGGTCCCTGGGAATTTGTAAAACCTCTCTGCAACCTTCACATACACGTCACCTCAGCACTTGCTTCCTCCAAAAGCCCGCGCCCCCATTCTCACACTCCCTTTTGTTGTGTTTTTTGATTATGCATTAGTTGAAAGAGGAAAGTGCAGACAAGCATTCGACCCTTTTTCTATTTCTGCCTGCTGTGAATCATTTGCAATTCAAAGCGGGACCAAAGTGCTACTTCCTGTGTTCCAGTCTTATTGCAGTCCACCAGTAATACGCACCTTTCTTTGTTACCTTTATCACTTATTGCACTTTTTATATCATTAAGCAATGATAAATGTGAAGACACACACACACAACAGAGGGAGAGAAAGAGTTCTGCTAAATTAAGAATAAAGATGTAGGCAGCAGAAGAGATACTGGGTGCACTGAGACAGACATCCTGTAAGCTAGTGGCTAATTTTAGCCTGTCAGGGCAGTGCACTGTATCTCCCTGTGGATGAGTTGAACCATAGAGGGATCTGAGCATCAGCTCAGCCTCTTGTTCTCTCATCTGTTCTGTGCGTGGACACTGTCCTTTGTGCAGAAAGGTTACGGGATAGTCACAATAGACCGGGGTGGAGAGATGGGGATTCAAAGAGCTTTTAAAAACACCTGGGGTTTAAGGGGGTTTTAACGGCAGATTTTGCATAAGCATGGCAAAACTGGTTCAGAATTATGCCAGAGCACATGAACATGCAGTCCATGCTCAAGCTCTCTTCCTTTTTTTGGAGTGATTGCACTCTATGAGGAGAGGAAGTAAGTAGCCTTTGCAATTTGGTGAAAAGTGGTCAGTGTTTTTCCAAATTTTCAGGTATACAAGCCACAGAAAGCAAAAAATAGAACTGAGGAGAAAAATAAATAACATCAAAACCAAGACTGGACCTGGAGTTGAATATAGAGTAAAATATGCTATTAGATAAAAGAAATGTTCAATATAACAAAGCAAGTCAAACATTTCAATAGATTCTAACTGCACATATGCACTTATTGTGTGACTTTAACCCTCTTTTTCTGTTACCTTGTTTTCTGTTGGCCCAGTTACATTCTCATTACTCTTATGTGTAATGAGTGACTACTAAGTAGAATGGGCAGTTTACAGAGAGTGGAAAGCCATCAACTTAAAAATAGATAGTAATTACCTTTATCTTTGATTCAACTAATTGGCAAGTGGAACAGGTTTATTATGCAAAACCCACCAATCAGCAATCACCAATCTTTTTTCCATATTTAACTTTTTTAGAGGGAGAAATGTGCTTCGGTGTGAGGATTATTATGGAATAACTAACCTGGAAAGAAGTAATGGGTATCTCATGCTAATGAGAAACTCTGAATTAGTGCCACAGCCAACCGGGCGTGAGTCAATTCTCTTCGCCCAGATCCCATGTAAATGAAACCGTTTCACATTGCAGACATGCTTACTCACCCTGCTGATGACTTTCTATTCTGAAACTTCCTGCTCTGATTAAATAGCCACACCAGCAGCAACACTTGCCCCAGCTCATGGCATTTAAACATGCGCGCACACACACAGACACACAGACACACTGGCATATTATCCCAGAGGTCTGCATTTCCTTCATCATTTAGTATTTCATTCACCTCACTTGCTCTGCATTACCTACTCTGTTCTGTATGTGTATTTCCTCCACTGGTCAGTTTGTTTTGGAGAGTAGCCACGTTAAATTATGTAGCTCTACATCTGTGAGATGCACACACACAAACACACACCCACACACACAGGCGGCAACCAAATTCTTTAGTGGCCAAACAGGCACACCATGCCCCCTACTTCAAAGGCGAATTTGTACTTTTGTGAATGTTTTAAATATCTTTTTAATCCTTTTTTTTTTTTTTTTTTTAAAAACCTTTTGTGCCAATGCATGTAATGTTTTCACAGACACTCACAGATCTAAATCTGTACCACCACAGTATGCCAACTTTGACTGCCCGACTTCTATCACTTCATGACACTGTTGCTGAATCTGATGAATGAACAGATTTCAAGTCTCCATTTTCACACAACAAAGGAGATACTAAAAAGGTCTAACCGAGGTCTCTTTGTCTCTCTCTCCATCTGTCTTTCTCTTTGGCAGATATTCCATATGACCTATGACCTGGCGAGTGCAGTGGTAAGAATATTTAATTTGATAGGGATGATGCTGCTTCTTTGTCACTGGGATGGCTGCCTCCAGTATCTGGTGCCTCTCCTCCAAGACTTCCCCCCTGACTGCTGGGTGTCCCTAAATGGTATGGTTGTAAGTATTACACACTCTTCTCTTTTGTTTGTTATTTTGGAATTTGTTGAAGCATTGCAATGAATTGTTGACATTCCTGGTTCAATCTGAGCTTGAGTTACTGTGAAATATTTGAAGAAAATTATAAAAAAAAATCATGGATCTTGATGTAATAACTGTTTTAGATCAATATATCAGGAGTCAACTTTGTTGGTCTACCACATTAAGAAAAAAGTAATTAAATTGGCAAAACTGAAAAAAAACATAAATAAAATAAAATTCCCCCTCTTTAACTATATATGTTCCTATATAAATATATATAAACCTTTCTCAGTCTCTCATCACTGCAGTTTCACTGGCAGCCCCTTAAATGTCGATGATCCGTCAGTCTCAGAGTCTCTGCTTCAACCCTAATGTTGCTGGTTAAGGCACCGTTACTTTCCTGCTGCATCACTCTACACTGAATACACGCACACAGGCTGACTAAAAGGCTTTTAATTTTACAAACCTCAAACTTGTCTCAAAACCATCTTCCTGTCTGCCTAACTGTAAGCGCAGTGAGCTGGGCTGTAACGTAACCGGACAGAGAGCATGAAGAATATAGTATTTCTCTTAATTACAAGCATACTTGATTGATAAAAAATGCAATCAGTGTTTTCAAAACTGATAAATAGGATAAATAAACCTAAATATATAGTCATGACAAAATGAAATAATGAAGGTGTCAATGTTGAATGAAATGACATGTTGACTGGACACAGGCTTGGCCTTGTGCTCTGTGTTTTATTTTGATCTAGTATCAGATTCATCTGAGGAGTCTACCTATGAATAAGAAGTGAACAGACATTTCATGAAAGAAACTTACAGTAGTAATTTTTTAAGCAAAGATTCCTACCGTACATGTTTACCACTGTTATTGTAACAGTAATGTGCTGCATTGATGTTTTTTTGTATAAAAGTAGGAATATCAAAAACTATTTTCCTCAGCCTTTTCATTCCACAGTATTTACTTGTCACATGTTTTGTAAATAGCTTTTTATTTTATTTTCCTCATGGGTGGCCTCTCGATAAACTACAGGCATTTCCAGACAGAAAATTGCATAGTTGGAGGTCTTTGGGGGACAGTCTCCCCTCTGTCTGTGCTTTTTATTCCACTGTGTCTCTCTGTCTTTCCTCCTCCCTCTGTTTCTGGGAGTTGGGGTCAAGCGGACTGGCTGCTCCTCTCCGAGCGATGTGATATTGTAGAAATGTGTACAGGCCTCCTGGGTAATGCCGATTGTAAATTCTCGCCGGCAGAACTCCTCTGCCCTCTCCTCTCCCTCTCTCCAACAAATATTTCTGTCCTCCACATGCACGCTGACTGCTCAGAGGCATCAGACTGGAGGTGAAAATGTCGACTTTCCTCAGCATCACAACTCTGCATCCCGCTTTTATTTGTTCTTTGAGGCAACGAGTTGCCCAAGTGAGCCCAATACCAACTAACATGTGTTATTCACCCGAACAGACATTATCCATCTCTGTTTTCACCAAAATTAATTTGCAGTGATACAATTTCCCACATAACTGTCACAATTCATCCTTGCTAATGGTCATGCACACATAACGGGGCCAAAACAGCTCTTTTTACAGCTTTTACCACAGCACCATGGATTTTTCCTAACCCATATATACTTCTAACCAGTGGCCATCATTTCAATGCTGAGATTTTTCAGTCTCTGTGCACTGCGGACTCACCTGAATGAATGCGTGCAGTGATACTGCCTACTGCTTGTAACACTAAGCTTAAATGTAAATGCTCCTCTTGCTCTGAATGAATCAGCTATATTCCCATTCTTATATACAAATCAATATGAAATAGAAATGGTGTATCAGTATAATTTGTTGCAAATAGACCTCTGAAACAAAGAGTTAAAACACGGTAGGATACCTCAGTGCTGTGAGTTTTTAGGTGAGTTAAAACATCTGTGAAGACTGTTTAATCTAAATTCTCTCCCCTCGCACGATGAAACTGTAAAGTAATGTGTGCTCAGTATGTAGAAACAACATTATAAATATGTCTCCCAGCTCCTCACACATATAAAGTTTCTAGTGACATGTTCTGAGTACAGCTGCTTGTGTGCAGACTAGCGCACCTATATATAGAAACTCATAGAGTTCGTCTGTACAGGAGCCTAAAAGGACAATAAAGCTTTCAAATCTCAGCAGTTTCATAGCTTCTTGGGACTGGTGGATTAGGATTAACATATATTTCATGAATCTAGTCTTTTTTTTCTTTTTGTGTTCAGGTATGAAAATACAGATTTTGACAGCATTGACAGTTCTGAAAGGATTCAGGCATCAATTAATTCATTAGCTGATAGACAGAAAATTAATTTCTGTCCTGCAGCAATTTTGATAATCACGGAAAATTTTGATTTACTGCTGTGTGTATCAATCAATTATGTATCAGGAAAAAAGGCCAGTTTCCTGAATATCTTTGAGTTTTGCACTGTTGTTTCAAAACAAACTTTTTTGGACAGTTACCTTTGATTATGGGCAAATTACTGACATTGTATAAACGATGAATCAATACTTTTAAGAAGATCACTGCAGCGTAAGAATATGGAGAGCTTCCTGTGCATAGAAACATAAACAAACAACAAGCACTTAAACTTGATTAGGGTCTCAAAACCCCTCACACGTGATCCAATCCACAAGAGTCAGATCTGTGATCTGTGCAAACACATTCAACAATCTGTCACTAAATGCAAAAAACCCAAAGAAATAATGCAGAACATTACGCTTTACGCGAAAAGGCCAAAAGCATCAAACCATGAGACAGAAAGGCTCGGCCACTTACTAGTCGGACCAACACAAGTATTTACCCCAAAAAATTGATCTGCATCAGGGCAAATATTAAACCACAGGGAATCTCAATGTTTATGACATTAAAAGTAAGTCATCTGTGCTATTTCATGCAGGTACACTTGAAAAATGCAGTTCCCGATTAGAATACTTACATTGAAATACAAAGGAAGCGCCATAGCTACAACATATCTCACAAAATGAATAGATGAATAAATACGGAGAGCAATCAGGAATTCAAAGTGATGGACATACATTTTAATTTTGACTGATTTGAATGACCAGATTGCTTTCTGTATTGATTTTTCCTCAGTTTTCGTGACAACTGTGTACTTGCATGTGTTATCTCAATCTTCACAATCAAAAAATAATTGATGAAAACAATCGTTAACATCCCAGCCCTAAATAATACATATTTCAGGCAAAATCTTGTTTCTGTGATTGATACTTTAGGACGTCAAGTCGTGAGCAGCTAAAACAGGGTTACTGACTGTGATGGGGCAGAATGAGAATAAGTTGTGCAACCTCCTCCTTGTGGATCCTTGCCAAAGTAGAGGCCTGTGTGCTGACTGTGGACTGGCAAATCCAAAGTGAAAAGCCGGGCCCATGTGGGATTCCTCTTCTCACACCATCACAATGCATTAGTGTTCAGGAGCTAGAAATCTCTATAAGACACTTCCCCTTCTGTTTACTGCAGGTATTAATACATAATGCAATTCTCATGTGATCAGGTGAACATTGTCATCAAAGGTCGCGTCTTTCTGCCGCGTTTGTTTGAGAATGGCCGCTTTAAATTCAGATTGCGTCACATTTTTTTTTTTCTGTTGTTGGCTTGGTTACTTTCTGTCTCCAGCTGTGAGAAGAAGAGTGGGGCCAACGAGGACTGCAGATACTGCTGAGTGGTGCAGTACAGGGTGTAGGACTGTTATCTTCTTGACTAATGGCCTGAGAGTAGCTTCTTACTCTTTAGAGGCTGCATTTACTTAATCACCGGACAAGATAATGCTGCTGTCGCTGTGTTGGCTCAGGTGAGAGAGTGATGGGCTGTTGCTTTAGTCTGCGTGTATAGAGTAAAGATATGTGTTTAGGAACATGGAGGAACATATGCGTTTTGTGAGTGCCTGAGTGCTTACCCTTCCTGTCCAGGCTCATATTAAGAGGCAGACAGCTGAGCAGTAGCCTGCTGAGGATTCATGACCGACAGATACTGCAGGTACACAGACGATACAAAGAAAGAAGAAAGGCCTGGCCCAGCCATGCATAGCCACCCTTCAGCATCGGCCATCCTTCCTGGCCTCTTTTATCCCTGGACCGCCCACCACTTTCCCATCTCTTTCTACCCCAACCCTGAATGAGTCACTTCCAATACTCCGGATCAGAGTTTATGAATTAATCAAACTTTTTTTTATCCTCTCTGCTCTTTCATGACACATCTCTCAACAAGGGGACGCATTGGTTTCATTGGAGTAAAATGCAAGTGAACGGCTTGTTCTTGGCTCTCTTGGTTAATTATTTGGTTGGTTGAAATTATTGGGTGTGTTGTTTAGCCATCTTGAAGAGTTCTTCCTAATAATAGGAGAGTTTAATCACACTCGTCTGGGAGCGTCTTTGTTTATTCAGAAATGTGGGAGCATTTCCACCAGAACTGTCGAGATGTCAAGCACAGCTGCTGTGGGGCAGCACTCAACAACAGTGCTGCAGAGTTTTAAAGGGACATATGAAATTGCAGTTTGCTGCTGAAATAATCATGATGGACTCAAGATCACTTTTGTTATACATGGAGGCTATTGTCATCTGGAGAGTGCAGTTTCTCAATTCCAAACACAAAACTGGTTGCTTCCTTGCTTAGTTTAACCTTTCTGATTGAAGGCATGCTCATCAGTGAAAGTGGCTGCCGCATAAGTGATTGTGCATGATTGAAACCGAAAGAAAAAGAAAAGTCTCCTCAGTCCTCTGAATGTCATTCTTGTTGAAGACATTTCTTCAACAAGAAAGTAGAAAGAGCTTATATCAAGGTGTCAATATTGAGTAATATATTCTGCGATAAAGAAAATACAGGGAAGTTAACGTATCACAAAGCACAGAAAAAACATGTTGTAGAGGCATAAAAGCATTGTATAAACTACTGCCAACAACTAGAGCCGACTATAAGCTGATTAATTGATTAATTGAATGTTTTGATAATTGATTAAAGCTTTGAGGAGTTCAACCTACTCAAATGTGACGTGCTGCTTTTCTTTGTTTTATGTGATGGTATACAACTGCAGATGACTATAAACATCTATTACAGTATATATCTTTGGGTTTAACACAAATCTAGAAGGAAAATATAATGGGTAGTTTCACTATTTTCTGGCATTTTATAGACCAGCCGAGATAATTGGCAGAAAATTTGATAATTACAGTAATCATTAGTTTTAACCCCGTGGAAAGCAAAGGAGTCCTCTCCAAAAACCAAACAAAAACAAAAGCAATACAAATGAATTAAGAAGGTTCCATCATCAGGACTGCTGAGCAGGCAATAAGCATGAGAACTTAACGAGACAAAGAAACCCCCAACCTTCACGCTGAGACAAACCACTACGAGTGCTTTTCTTGCCAACTTACAGTTTGGCACTCATGCAGGCCTGTGGACCCCTTCACTGCTACGCTTATGTGTTCAAAGACTGTTGCGCCTTCTGTGCACTCCCAGGGAGAACAGCTTGTAATTTGATTATGTAATTGAAAAATTAATATTGTGCATCACGTTTTTTTTTTTTTTTTTTTCCTCCATGCATGGGACAGCTTGCTGGGTTTTAGAGTTATATGATTGAGTAATTAAAACCATCAGTTAATGCGGATGTTTTGCTCATTCTTTTGAAATACGGCAACAAAAAAAGAAAAAAACATGAGGGGAGAATTTACTCGGAATGAAACGTAGAAATGAACATACAAAATGCTTGTAAATTCAAAATTTGATGAAATAGTACCAAAATATATTCAAAATTGATTTTTTTCTGTTGCTCCTTTTTGTCATACTACAACAAAACTACTGTAGGACAGCTATTGAATCAGTATGCATCTCTGGGAGGACAGATGAGAAATAACTCTTGGCCAACTTTTTATTATTTGCCCTTTAAGCACTTGTGCCATTGAGAGGTCAAAGCCTGTCCTTTGCATCCTATTAGCTTTGTACTCATTTGTTGGTATCAACAACAACCAATGGCTCTGGGTCACACTCGACATTGGGGCACTGGTGAATCATCAATTGCTTTCCCGGTCACATAACCAGTAACATCTTGTGTGAGGGGACTGTTGGAGGCACGATGTTGTGACTAATGAACTGAAGTGCACATTGTTATACATACATACATACATACATACAGAGACTAATTATAGAAACTTTTGTTGTTGTTGATTTGAATACTTTGACAATGGCGTGGGGGAGATTAGTATTAATGCGTGTGATAATGAAGTCTGTGATTTCACTTTACTGTTGCACTTATAAATAAAGGCAGAGCTGCTGAAAGATGAATATGCAGTATCTGATGTCACTTGTGTTTGCTGCATCCAGAGCTTAATTATATTTAGAACTATGGAGGAACTGAATACATCTGCTGTGGTAGCCACATTTATTAAATTCAAGGGGATTGTAGAGAGTAGGAAAAAGGTAGAAACTTCTTTTTCTGTAGAAAATGTATTTATACTGCAGTGACTCATTCTTCCCAAAGTACAGAAGGCAATATAGCAAGAAACAACAGTTAAATCATTTTGTCAGTCTGGGAGATTTCTGGTGATTCCTAACACTTTTAACACATACTGTAGGAAAATAGATCTTATGTCTTTCCTTTGATTACGTCTGTGAAGTACTGTGTATTGTAAGTGTATGATTGGCTGCTACATTGTAATGCTCTGCACCAGACCTGCTGTGAGTCACTTACTGTAATAGCAGGAAAAATACAAACTCAATGTATGCATCAATTTTAGCTGTTGTGTTCTTCGTTAATAAGTTTTAAACCTGCATCTCTGAGATGTTGTCTCTGCCACAGTGGTCAATTAGAAATGATATATTAGTTTCAGAGGCTATTCGTACGTTCCATTCCCTCCTCCCATGTTTTGGAGTCTTATGAGGACTCTTGACAACATGCCTCATAACCTGTTGCAATACCCCAAACATGCAACTTTTAGCAATGCTGCGTAACTGTCATTTCATTGTCGTGCCGCAGCCTCACACTGAACAATACAATCAGACTCGTTACCATGAAACAATGCCTGCTGCAAATCCTCATAAAATGAGCCTGTTTAGGAAGCAGTGCAGTCTGTAATCCTAAAAGCAGGAAGTATGTGACCCACACTTAAACACATGGCTCTTTTTCCCTTAAATGGCTGCCTTGCCTTTTAGAATGTTTATATTAATTTATTATGAAACTTGTCTTCTTTAAAACTTACTTACAGTGTTTCATTACAATCTTAGTAGTATATGCAAATGAACAATGTTTAACCTTCCTCCGTGTCACCTGCACCGAGCGCTTCCTGGAGCTCCCCGCTCTTCAAGTGTTTCGCAGAAGCTGACGGACACTGAGGGAAAGCAGGGAGCACTCGGTGCAGGCCACTCAGATGTACGTTAAACTTTTCAGTTCATTTGCATATATTGCCAACATTGTAAACAAAATATTAACCATCCATCTTTCAGACTGCTTCAGACGGCAAGTCTCAGCATTTCACGTGTTCGTTTAAATTTCACAGTTCATCTTCATTCAAAAATCTCTACTGAAATGTGTTTCAATGGGCATCACATGTTCTCTGTACAATCAAACATCAGATATATGACATACAGTGCAACGAGATATGACGTCAATTCCAAATCCCTATATAACCCATCCAACAATAGGATTAAATGACACGCTCATGCAGTGCAGGCATTCCCTGTTGGATCTGTCTGCCAGACATATACAAGGACAAATAGCAAAAGGTGCGGTGAGTCACCCCAGCTTATCTGTTTTCATCTGCCAAAACTACATTTCTCTGTTTTTCCATGCAAAAGAACATGTCAACACAAACATTCTGCAGCGTTATTGAATAAACAGCCGCTGACTATCTCAACCATACATGCTAAATGCGCACATGTGAAAGGACACCCAAGGCCCGTGACCTCACAAATGGCATTTGTTCTAGTTACATGGTTGGGTGGGTTTGTTTTGCATGTGTGTAAATAGATTATTCAGTGTATGTGTTGTGTATTACAGTAAAATGCTACATATTTCTGCACACTTAGTGGCTACAAAGATTTCCATTACAGTGTATGTTGTGGATAAAATGTTAGCTATTTGTCTGGCACTTGAAGATAGTATTTTGTTGGCGAAACCCTTTGGAAAAAATTACCAAGACAAACAAACTGGACTCTATCTGTTATTAAAGCTGGCAAGTGTAATTATCACAAGTTTTCTAATCAGTCTCTGGAAGAAACAGCTAATCAGCATGAAGATGAGAATCGGTGAGTCACCCAGGCCAGATGATCAGCTTTAAATTTACTAATTTACTAAATGCCAGTTGATGAACAGCGTGGGGTCGAACAGAATGGAAAATGGTAGGACAGAAGGAGACACCAGCGTGTGGACATGACAGGAAGTGCTACATTACAGTTTGGAATGTGGGATTATGTCCGCCAGAAGAAAAGACAGAAATTATATTTGCTAAAAGTTCCATATTTTTTTCATTGGCTATTCTGTTTTGGGGGCGATGGATATAATTTATGGAGCGCTTTGTCGGCATTTCTTGTTCACAGGAGGTGAAGCTACTGGAGGAGTCAGCAACTTGACTGTGGCTACAAGGCCTGTACTGGAGAGCTATCACATTTGCCTCCAGATAGGGACTTACTAAGTCTCACAGATGTAGGCTTGGGCCTGTTTAGCTGCTCGCTAGAGATTTTGCATGGCTGAGGGCAAAAGGCACACATTTGACATGTACTGTATTAATGAGGAGCCAAAATCCTGCTCTGACTATAAGAGATGTCTTCTCCTGAGGCTGAGACCAATAAGAAGTGGGAAAAAAGAAATTTGTGAAATTTGCAATGCAACATTAAAGGTAGTGGTGTTTGTCTGTAGTTACACTGGATACACATGGATCTGCGCTCTTACTTTTTGACCTCCCCAACGCCTGGCCAATCACTGCAAGGAGTGGCCGTGATTGTTGCATTGTTTGTTTCAGAAAGTAACAGAAGGTTTCAGACGCCGTTTGACGACCTGGCAAGCACTTCAGTTGAAGAATAGAGCATTGAATTTGAGGTTGTTACCAGACAGAAACTTCATAAGCAGTGTTTGTTCACTCACTACTTGAGACGTGCTCAGTTTACGATGCCCACTGACTGCATGCAATACAAGCCCTCTGACTCTCCTGAAAAAATATTCCAAAACTCTACAAAAGCGTCACTTTCCCAACAAGTGAGGTTTCTAATATGGGGCATCTAATCGTGTCTCATAATACCTTAGTGTTAAAGAAACTGTCGATAGACAAGAGGAGTCACATAAGCCGATCTTGAGTGGCAGAATTACAGTTCTCCCTGGCAGCGTCTCTGCCTGTTTCCCAGTCAGCGGCGCCCAATCAGCTTCTTTTCAAACAACGTAATCTGAGTAATGACGGGGAGACAATGAAAAGACTTCTCATAAACCCAGCTGGACACATTATTGAATAATAGGGGCCTCATGAACCCAACTCGGGATATTATTGTGCGGTTGAAGGCACACAAGGAGACGTCACTGTGAGAAGAACACACGCAGTGAATGATAACAGGAATGACTCTCACCCGGTGCACCCAATCATTTCCCTTCGTTTGTGATAAAGAGTGGTTCATGACTGACACACTGCACTCAAGCTGATGTGTTACATGATTGTGAGCTCTCAGTCTTCTGCTGTGTGTGGAGACTGCAGCTTTGTTCCCTCCCTCCCAGCTCTGTATTTTTGCTCTGCTGCATCAAACACACTGAACGCCTTTACAACACTTAGAAAGATCAAACCTTAGAAAGAGGGCACAACAATTCAGGCCAGCCTTTCTCGGTGCCCCTTGCCGTGAAGGATGCCCTTGGCTGCAAGTGAAACAATGCCTCAGACGCGTGTAAATAATGCAAGTTTAGGCTTTTTTTTCTTTTTGAGGGCTTGCAAACATTAACTGTTTCAACCCTTTGGTCAGTGGGAAGACTAAGTGAAGGAGGAGAGAGAGAGAAAGAGACAGGTAGGAAGTTCAGCCACTGAGCGAGGGCATTACGCTCTGAGGCATGAAGAGTATGTTGGCAGAATGTTTGGTAGAGGTTCAGTGATCCATCAAAGGAAAGCCTGTCTTTCCATTCTGCCTGCTGGAGAGCCTTCCCTCTCTGCCTTGCCTTGCAGTAACTCCCCCCACCCCCTCTCTGTCTCTCCATCCCTTTCCCTGTCTCCCTCCTTACAGAATGTTTCCTGGGGTAAGCAGTACTCTTATGCCCTCTTCAAAGCCATGAGCCACATGCTGTGCATCGGGTATGGTGCCCGAGCACCCGTCAGCATGTCTGACTTGTGGATCACCATGCTGAGTATGATTGTAGGCGCCACGTGCTACGCCATGTTTGTGGGCCACGCTACAGCTCTAATCCAATCACTGGACTCCTCACGTAGACAATACCAAGAGAAGGTAAGAACCAAGCTGTGATACACATTATAATATGAAATACCTGACATTATAAAGAGAATTGGGTTTACAGGATGTGTACAACATTTGATGTTATTTCAATTAAGTATTAAAAAGGAACTAGATGGTATGAAGTATAAATCTTTAATGTTTTGTTGTTTCAAGGTAAGTAATGCTAATTACCACTGGGATGGTCTTAAAGTATTAATCGGAGGGTTTTGCTCTTTCCGACTGCATGAAATCCTGCTCATTGCAGCTAGGCTTAAATAAATTAGGTCTTCTCGCAGTGGCACTGTGGACCAATGGGTTGAACTCTCACAGATCACAATATCCGGGCGATGACTAGGAAAGAGGATTTTCTCCTCCAAGCAGATCACATAAGGCCAACAGGGTGAGGAGGTCTATGACATGACCAGCCAGGGTGAGGAGGTCTATGACATGACCATTGTCCGTATGATGCCAGTGAACACATTTTATTCTTTCCTCTCATTTCAGTACCTATTACATCACTTTTTTTTTTGCATGGAGGGTGATTATCCAGCGTTTCAGCCGAGCCACCATCTGTGATCCCGCTGAGGGGCCTGGGCAATTCCCAGAACACACGGCCATGACTGATGCGCTTTGTACTCGCACGCAAGAACCCGAGTTCAACTCCAAAACTTTTCTAGTGCCTACGCTGCAGAATTCCATGAACATACACCGTTGTAGTGCAGGGGATTATAGTCCTTCATTGTTGCTATGGTATGGTCTTGATCCACTAAAATGTAGGGCTGACCTTTAACTTTTGTGGTAATACAGATGATGTAAGCTCAGACAGATTTATCAACCATCTATATAGAAATGCTCTCATGTAAATGGTCTGTGAAAGGAAGTAGAATTAAATGTCATTTAAGGGCACATCAAGTGAAAGTGATGACATAAATTGGTAATGATTTGATTTTGTATTGTAGTTGCAGTCATAAAATTTACATTTACAAACAGTCTTTACTGTGTATTGCAACTATTTTTCTTCTCAGTTAATTGTTTCTTTTCAAGCAATAATGTCAAAAATTCTTGTTCTCTTCACTTTTGAAAATTTGTTATAGGAAAACAAATATCTTTTAGTCTTCGACTGTTGATCGACATAATGACAAACTTGGAAAATTGAGATGGAAATTTTTTCCATTAATCAGGAAAATAATCAGCAAATTAGGGAGCAACTAACAGTTTTCACTTTCATTAGTGATAATCTGCAGATTATGAAAAATGGCCATTATAAAAAATACTATAACTTAGAATTATCATGGGTGACAAAGGAAATCAGCAGTAACCACAGAATATTAAAGATTTTTAGCTCAAAGAAATGATTGAAATGATTATTTTTCTGTCAATCAACCAATCAATTTAATGAATAACTGCACCAGCTCTACAGCGAAACAAATGGTGATGAAAAAATATTTGTTAGTTGCAGCCCTGCTGTATTTAAGTGAGCATCCCCACAGACTATGGCAGGACTGGACTGAACATATCAATTATCCTGTGAGAGGTTGCTGCCATAATTCTTCAGAGAGCATCTGCAAAGTCACCTTGGCTGCGACTATTACAGGACATGCTAAAATACCAGTTCATTAATTTATTCCCTGCACAGAAAAGCATTTCGATTTTATCAATTCATTCTAAAACGATGGGCTGAACTTGCAAGCTGCTTCCACGGTCAATGCCATTGAGAGAAAAAGACCTGTGTGTTTGTTGGTGCAGCGTTACAGTCATTACAAATGTCACTTAAAGCTTATAATTAGCAACACAATCTGCCTTTTCCTAACTTTCATGCCTTTGTAAAAAAACAAATACCACTGCTGCAGTAGAAGACTAATCAAACCACGCTAAAGACATTAACCTATACGGTATCATGTAATGTAATCATTTAATTTCATCATCCTCTGTTAGATGGAGACAAAGACCAGGTCTCATCAGCCAGTGTAATCACTCAGGTGTGGACTGATATAGCACTGGACTGATAGAGCAGGTTCAGTGAAAGTCCTTTTAGTCTGACAAATTAAAAAAATGTAAAAAAAAAAATCAGTGGCATGGCCATATGGAGCGGATTTCTTCATTGGTTTGAATTTATCATAACCCAAAACACTTTTAAACACAATTATTCATGAACAGTCAGACACATAGATGTCACAGCACATTCAACCAAAAATTAATGACAGCAGGTCGCCCACAGCGAACAAGTCAGCCGTTTGAAGTTTGAATTAGTGACATGTGTCCTGCTCAGTATGTATGTACATCTGCTTCACAGCACATCTGCTTAATCTACAGCCTACTTTAGCCTTTCGACATCCCTCCATGCATTGAACTGACAGTTCTGAGGCTGCGAATGCCATGTTCATGGTAACAGAGCCCCAGTGTGTAGCCAGATTCAGCTAGGGCTGATTTGCTGCATGGCTGTGCATATCAGTGGAGCAGGCTAAGGAGCAGGAGGGATGGGTTCAGGGTGCTCAGCCTCTAGTCATTGCATCTATCACCGCCACAGCTGGGGGGTTGGAAACACGGACGGAGAGATGGATGTGGGTGTGAGGTTAGAAGTTAGCTAAGGACAGAGGATGTTTATGAGAAGAACGGAAGATGAGGAGGGAGGAGAGAGAATGATGCAAGTAGTCATTCTTGTGAAAGATTCTACCTAAATTACCAAAACTCGTTCCTTAACTGACTTGTTAAATCTTTTTTATGCTCCTTCATGTTTAGAATAGAAAAAAATGACTGCAGCATGATGAAAGAGAGGAAGGCCATCATTTAAAAAGCTGGATGGAAGGAGACTAAGAGAAAGATGTAGAAGGAGAGAGTAGTCATAGGAGGGGGTGGAAGGAAATGATGGTGTAAAGCATGCACGGTCTCAAGACATGCCGGCTGTGATGCCCTGGTGCTACTGAATCACTGCAAGCATACAGCTGTGTGTCATCAAGCAGCTAAAGAGACATTGAAGCTGTGCCTTATGTCATATACAGTGCTTAGAGTGTAATGTAACCTTAAATACGTATCTGCTTTGACATACTGAAGTGGCTAAATAAAGTTCAAAATTAGTCAATAAAATATCAATTATGAAAGAGCAAACTAGCCTGTGATTGAGCATGATAGATGGAAATTGGACTATCATTATGTATTATTACAATTTCAGAAAACATTTAACTTTTTTTGACTTTTTAACAACTGAAAACGACCAAGTGTCTTCCTTTCGATGACACAAATAGGTGTGTGAATTTAATCTATTCCTGAATGATACATTTCAGCACATGCAAAGAGCAGAAACCTTTCGGTCTTGTCTCACTTAGTGCAAGCCATTCCTCTTTAAGTTGTCTTTCTCATTGTGGAAGACATTTGCCAACAGCAGGCACCTTTTTGGGAGAATACCAGTAATATTTAATCAGGATTTACCAAATCTTACAGTACACGAAAACATGTATTTCTATGGGATGTTATTTTGCAGATAACAAAGTGCCCCTCAGGCTGTATTTTATGAAAACGAATGTCTCACAGTGCCACTGGCAAGAACAGAAGTGGGTTAATTTTGTACCACATGGCTCATCCCAATGTGAGTGTAGGACTGACTAGGCTCTGACTATCTCTGGAGAGATAAAGAGTAAGAGGTACAAATCACCCTCAGTCACCTGATGACGTGCAACAGGATAATTAACAAATAAAATGAAGAATGTCATTATTATGAACATGTGACATGGCCTAAAGCTGGAGGCCACATATCAAACCCTGAGAACGCAGGACGTCACTTCATGCTCAGTGCCAACTTTGCCTGACCCTGAGCCACTTGACTACCCCGGTCAAACTGGCCTGGGTGAGCCACTGCACTCTCTAGCCCGCAGTAACACCTCCCTACAGGCGGAGAGGAATTAATGAGAGAGGCATTGTGTCTCAAGTGTCTTCTCTCTCACAGACAAATTCTATTTTGTGGGGCGTGCTCGCATCACTCTGGCCATCGAGCCTGCCACTGGACTGGGAGACCAACCTATCAGCTGCTGTTGGCTCTCACCTACTGCTCTACTGTGATTACCAGCGGCATTGTGAGAGACGGTGTTTATTTTCAGGTGTCAGGGCCTTGGACTGGCTGGCAAGATTGTTTTCACGGCCCTGGCTGTGGAGAAACTGTGCGAGGAAACAGACTGATCAAAATAGATGAGCCGAGATGTTTTCTCTCGCTCTTTCCCTCTCCTTTGGGTCAACACTTGCCTTAATGTTAATGTGGACAAAATATGAACTCCAACTAAAATCCTAATTAATTACCAGAAACAGGACGGGTCTCCCATCTTTGAAACTGGCAGTATTACACAAATGGAAAAAGTCCTGTGTCTAGACATGTGTACACAGTAAGAAACAAATATCTCTTCCTTTCTACTGTCTATTTTCTGTATGAATTGAAATAGGAAACTACAAAAAGGATCATTTTTTAAAACACAGTAGTGAATACTGCTAAATGATTTTGATATCTGACAGTATTCTTTATTTTTGGCTAATTAATGTGCAGGACGTTATCCAATAACTTTCTACTCAATAAACTGTCATAATGGCATAATGGCAAGGCAATATTACTCATATAGCACAGTTCACACACAGACAGTTTTAAAAGGTCTTTACATACATTTTTTTTTACTTAAACAGGAAATAAAAACAAGATAATTAGAGATGCAAGAGTGGCGAATTGGAGAATCCCTTTGGCATCACCTTGAAAGACACTTAAATGCAATACAGTTCTTGGTTCTACATCTTAGAGGGTGAGCAAGAGTGGATTTTCCCTCATGTCCCACCCCACTCCCATAAAAATACTCCTGTCTTGTCCCAATCTCATGACAGAGTAAAAAAAAAAGAAGAATCCTGTCCCTCCCATTAGTGGAAGAATCACTCCCATTCCATCCCATGTTGGGTTTGGTTTGTTTAGGGGGTAGTCATTAGCTAATGCAGTAATTTGAGTGTTGTGGTGCATTTGATCACTACTTCCCATGTGTTATAAACAGCTTACAACATTTTAACACCATCACCTACTCTTAGAACTTGTTGAAAAGTTCGGACTTTCCCGAAGGTTGCCCGATGCATCGTCAACCCACATACGTCACAAACTGGTCAGATGGCTCCAAAACCAGCAACCAGCCACCAGAACATACAGGAGAGGAAAAGTTAATTAAAAATTGTTATTATGACTCCCAGGCGTCCCATTGACTTTTTCTTCTCCTGTCCCATCCCAGTCATGTGGTGAATAGTAAAATTGACTCCCATGCCACAGAAGTCTAAGTTTAAGAAGTCACAACAAAATATTCAAGAGAAATCATGCAAATAATTATCACTTGATCAGTCATGCAATCCGCGCCATCTGGTTCATCGTCTATGCAGCGCTTAAATCTCTCCAGGATATCAGGTATACCTTGCTAGTTCACATTAGATCATAGCTTGGTTGCCTATTAGGGCTGGGCTTCCTGCATGGGTGAGATAATCGGAACTGCTACCTTGGTCTGACATAGCCCCGGGCCTGTACTTGTTCCTACTTTCGTTCACCACCTGCCTCCCTCGTTCTATCTCTCCCTCCCCGCGCACAGAACCAGGACATGGCACTGTGACTATGTGAGAGCACGGATTGTCCTCAATACAGAGACACGAATACACACTTTGTGAAAACCACATTTTTGTGAAGTGTTGCTGTTTATGCAAGGTGTAATCAGAAAACCTCTGCTTGTTTCTACTACTAATTAACACCGTGATCCGAATATTTTAGTTTTATATATTTAGTTTTACATGAAGATGCAGCAATTCTCGTTCGAGCTGATCTATCGTCTATCTTTGCCTTCACAGTACAAGCAAGTGGAGCAATACATGTCCTTCCACAAGCTTCCGGCAGACATGCGGCAGAAAATCCACGACTACTATGAACATCGCTACCAAGGCAAAATCTTCGATGAAGACAACATCCTGAGTGAACTCAACGACCCGCTCAAAGAGGTGAGAGAACTTCTCTTTTAAGACCCTTAACTGAATTCGACCATTGTTTCTTTCAGGAGATCCTTCACTTAGTTATAAATCTTTTTGAGAGTTCCTGTTTGAAGATTTTAGTGTTATTTTTAGAACGGAAAAAATACACACACCTTAAATCTAAAAAAGAAAAAAAAAAGTTCTTGACAGTTAAGCTGTCACAGTGGGTTTAGTTTCAGAACAGGAACGAGTTTATTCCCTCAAGATGGAGAGTGAAAATCTTCATTTGGCACCTCTAAGTGCGCAGTAAGTGAAACTGAAATACCAGCACCTGCCATCTCATTTTACAAGGTCACGGAGTAAAACGGCAAAACGGATTTTCCTCAGTATCCTGGGTGAACCCAGACTGAACATCCATCAAGATATGAAAATCTTCTTTCTGTGTGGTAACATTCTCTGTGCCTCACTTTCAGCCGTGACAAAGAACCAGAGCCGTTGGACATCAGTGTAGCACACAAACACAGCCACGCGACTCAAAGATCAACTTAGTATATTGTATGTTACCCACAAAGAGAGGCGATGACAAGAATTGAACTTTTTAAGTTCTTGGCTGACCTCCTCGTATCAGCAGATTACTGTACAGTGCGTGCTAATTATGCATGTGTATGGGAGAGGAGCGGCATAAAAAAGCAAAGTAGGCGCAGGAATCGTGATCATCTCTCATGTAGCCCCATTAAGTCACCTTGCAGAGTCGAATGCTGAGGCGAGGGAAGTCGCAACAAAATCCCAGACACTAACATGGTGGTGCAGGGATTTAAAGGTATGACTTACCACACAGAAAATCCTGCAGGCTTAGTTCACCGTGCAAAGCAAGCAAAGTTAAAAATCTGCATGGAGACAGCGCCGCGGCAAGAAGGCTATGCCCGTGGGACTGACAGGTAAAAACAAACTGAGTCGCGCCACAGCAAAGCAGGACATGTGAACTAGCTTACCTGGTCATTTCACTAAAGGACTCTTCTTAAGATATGTCAGTTATGGGTTATTTCCACAGTATATTCCTCCCAGAGAGGCTACATGTAGCAGGTTAGTTCAAAAATGACTTTTCAGTGTTTGTGAGGCTATTTTCGAGGAGACTTGAAATTTGCATGAAATGATGCAAAAATTCATGGTAATGCACATTAAAGTAAAGATTCACTTGTCTTTTCTTTTCATTTAGTTTTTGTACTTTCCCCCCCATGCTTGTTGGCTTCAGTTCACCTTTGTTTCGAAATCTTTTTAATAGCTGCTACTATGGTACCAACTCTATGCAGTGCAATGGATTTGATAAAACAACAAAGAAAAGTTAGGAATATACTCAGCTTTGAAAGATGACTTAATACTGAATCCATACTGTGCTATCAACATTTAAGTGCTGTAAAAAGAATGTGAAAAAAAGCAACCGTACAATATGTTCCTTTCGTCAGAGATCTGCTTGCTATCCAGCTGTTGTTATTGCCAAGTTTTAGCTTTATAATTATCCGTCACCCTCCTCCATCCCATAATCACTTCTCCTCTTCTTAGACCATCCTTTTAAGAGATGCTAGATGACTAATGCCAACCTTTATAAAAGCGCTAGCGCTACCTTTCTAAATGACCCTGCTTTTGCAAACACTTATTTGTATCATATCACTCTAAAAACAACTGTACACTTAACTAATAATAATAAATTACAGCTTACTCAGTTAAATACATCTTGATTTATCACTGCGGCATAACTCTTTGCACCTTCTCGGCTGTGCGAGGCTCAGACTCTTTGGCCTCAGTAGTAAAGCGGCCATAAGCAGGGGTGTAGTGAGGTTTGTTTTTTTTAATCTGTGTCCCTAGACTGTGTCCTCATCCCTGGCCATTTATCAGTCAGAAATCAATTAATGTAGCTTCAAGCCAGACTCATTACAGGTGTACTGACTGAGACCGAGGTGGCTGATTCAGGCTGACTGTGGCTGAGTGTCGGCACGTTGTGTTCCAGCACAGTGTTGGGGGTGACTTATTGGTCAATTTGGGATCAGAACCAGCTCCACTTAACAGCACTCAGACTCGCTTTGGGCCAAAGAAGGGCCATGAAATCAGTCCAAGTATACTTCAACTGATTCTGGCATGTCATTTATTATAAGTCTCGCATGAGTCTGTCAACCAGGTGTGCCAGATTGAAGTTACTGCTGGCTCAAACAATTATGACAGCTTTGGGTTTGGTCTAGGGTTGTGAAGGTCGAAGGTAATGATGCTTACAGCAAAGTCCTCAGTTAATCTTGCTGGTGAGCAGCTATGGACAATTACAGAATTAATTTTGAATAGATGTGAGGCTTAACATCAGTGTTTTTTTTATATTGTAGTCGACTACTGTATCTGCAAATTATTTCCAGGAACCCTCTACTGCTTTGTAGTCATTTCTGTACACTATGAAAATCAACTTGCAGTTAATTTAGACTGAAGCAGGTAATCCATCACATTGAACAGTCTGTTGCTGTACTGCAGCTGTGGGGAGAAACCACTTTAAAAACTCTCCTTGGTACTGCTTTCAAGGACTCTCCAACATCCAATAATTGATTGTTAGTTAGCTGCCAAAAAGCATTTAATTGATATGCTGTGGTATCTGAAAATCGTCCCAACAAGACGCACAAGCAAACATGAAAATCATGAAAAGGAAAATTGCATTGGATTAAAAAAAAAATTGCTATCCAGTAGCCAAATCTCAGATTTCGGAGTGTCAATTAATGCACCAACAGGGAGAATTTTTCAAACAGCGTCTGCTCATCTATATTTCCACAAAATGACAAAGTGACTTTGCTAAAAAATAATGAAAGTGTCCAAATACTCATTGTGATAGATTGTCTGTCTTGGGCATATTTAAAATTTCTGCAAGTAGATTTTCAGACCAGTGAAACAAATCAAATAAAAATGTAAAATATGCATGAATATAACAATGTCACATATATTTTTATAGTTTGTCAATAATGGCCAGACTGTTATTCTCTCAGTAACCCCCCCACCCCTTCCTTCTGTCTCACTGCCTCTTATTCTCCGCCATATGACAAATCTTTAAATAGGCATAGCCAAAGATTGTTTCCCCAAGAGGACTCCTGGCTGGGCATGAAAATTGCTTACTCTCTAATTCATTAGTTCTGGTGCATGATTGAGGTCAGAACCCCGTGGCATTAGCTGACACCGGCATCTGAGGCTGTGCTAACATCTCTTCGCGTCGCCCTCATCTAGCTAGCGAGCGTCCCAGAGATTGGTTATCTCTCTGTTAATGTCCTGTTGTCACTAGAGAAGAGTTATCCCTCATGGGGGGGTCAGCAACACACCGCCGCAGATGCCAAGTGCCCCGGCTTTCCATCTGCACAGCAACAGAGATGTGTGGGTAAACAGACAACAAGCTCCTAATCTCCTGCTGGGTCTGAGGGGACAGGATGAGACCAGAGAGATGGCCTGCAGCCTGCACCAGGGGGCAAACTCATCAGGATCTGACTCGTTTGCCAAAAAGTTTCTTCTCAGGAGTGATGGGAAGTGCTTTAGAAGTATTAGGGATAAAGCAGCAATACGCATCCAATTCATTTATGCCCAAAGATAAAAGCAGCAGAGATGAAGGATTTGTTGTGGTGTTTTGTGTTTTGTATTTGTGACTATCTAAATGACACTCATTTTTCAAGTTGTAGGTGGAAATGTATGAATTGTTTATGGCATGATCTCATCTTTTTACCAACTTTTTCTCTCCACCAGGAAATTGTCAACTTCAACTGTCGTAAGCTCGTGGCCACCATGCCCCTGTTTGCCAACGCAGACCCCAACTTCGTGACAGGGATGCTGAGCAAGTTAAAGTTTGAGGTCTTTCAGCCCAATGACTACATTATCCGAGAAGGCACAGTCGGGAAGAAGATGTACTTCATTCAACATGGTGTGGCAAGTGTCATCACCAAGTTCAACAAGGAGATGAAGCTGACTGATGGATCTTACTTTGGAGGTGAGAACAAAAACTCAATGGCCTGAAATTAAATTTTGATACATTTTTGCTTTGTGTAATTTGCTTTTTCACATGCAATTCAAATGCAACCGTAAATTATATGAGTTGGTACTGCAGTGCAACAACACCTCGCATTCACACATGCATTCCTGCAGTATGTGTTCATACACTTATATATTGAGACGTGAGTCTAGCCTGAGGGTTTGCGTTTGATGCTGTTTGAAGTCAAGTTATTGTAGATGTAGATTCTCATTAAACAGTGCCGGACGTTAGTCAGCTTCTGCGGTTACATAACCCCTCATCTGGTTGTTGGAGTTGGCCAAGGCATGGATCAGGCATCCCTTAGGACACACAGAGGTTCCTCCCCCACTCTCACCCTCACACATACACATGCATGAACTCTTCTCCCCTTCCATACGTTCCCGCTGTATATACTTGGCACTGACAAGAGCAGCTAGTCGTTCCTTCTGTGTAAAAACAGGAGCTATTCCCATGCCCTGATATCTGCTGTGCTTTCATTCTCTGCCTTCCTGTCTCTCTTTCTCATGGCACGAATCCCATTCCCTCCCCAAAACACTACAGATTTCATTAATTTTTTAAAAGTCAAATGTAATTTCACTGCACGTTGTTTATTCAGACACGACAATGTCTGCCTGAGGATTTTGTCAATGTGAAAGCAAAGCAAAGTTTCCTTTTTTAGAGGTTCTTGCATATTTTATCTCATGAGTTCATCCCCACTATGGAGGAGGCTGAGGAGTCTAAGAATACCTTCGCTTTGGTGTGTCTGCTGTGCACAGTTCATGTCTAACGGGCGAGCTAAGCAAGGCAGTGAATCAAAAAAGAAATTAGTCGTCTTTTTTCCTGCTTGTTCAAACCACAGGATAGCTGTCAGTGTGCACAGCTACGTGCTTTAAATATGGGATTGCCGGGGGGGGGGGGTGCATTTTAAATTCTGCATAGAGTGGCATAATGTCATATAGTAAGAATATGAGGCAGTTAGTGCAGCATTCAAACAATTAATCCTCTGGGGCTGCAGCTCAAGAGATATTCTGCTAAACAATCATTGTGGCATATAACAAGTACATCTTGTTTAAGAAACTAAGCCTAAATGTCAGGATAAAACCTTCGGCCAATGAGGCTCTGACAAATAGATCTTAATGGCAGTGTGTGTGAGAGCATTTATCAAACTGTTTCAGACAAAAAGAAACTGCAGGGGTTTAATTGGGTATTGCTTCTAGTTAGAGGATGAAAAGTATTGGATTGTAGTAGTTTTGAATAAACTGAACAGTAGAGGTCAATGCTATATTTTGGCAGTTTGACTCGTCATTTATGTCATTTATATCCATGTACTGTTCTGTGCTTATTAAGGGCTCTGTTGTGATGATAGAAGGCTCTTTGATCAATGACTGTTGGCTATTGCCGATGTACAGCCCAGGCCTACTGGCCATTACAATTTGGATGCAACAATAGGTATTAATGTTATATCTATCTGTTATATCTACCCTAACGTTACTTGTTTTTTCCAAATTCCACTTGTATACCAATACCAATATTAGGACTTGCTTGTTTAATATTACTGTTACCATTCCGCAGATGATTAGAACATAGGTGTAGCTCCTCAGCCAAAGTGCCAACTTAATATTAATGTTAGCCGTCAATGGCTCCATTTCTTTATGCTAAGATAATACTATCAAGGCTGATACTGTCATAACCACGACATAATTAAATAATTTGCTCTTGGATTTGTTTTGTAACATGATACCAATTCAAGAGACAATGGTGTAGATATTTAGCTAGAATGGACCTATGTCTCTCACCTTAACTTCCTTACATTACATTTGTAGCAGTAATATTACATGAATTCTAGGGTGAGTTTTCCCTCCAGTTTTATCCTCATGCTAAAATCAAATGTAAATCCACATTTTAAAGCTGATGTTTAAAAAGCAGTTATTGGAAGCCCCGGACTCTTACTTGGGGGTTTGAATCTTTTTCACTCCTGATGAGTTGGCATCCCTGCTTTTGACAGATAGCATATGAAAAGATTACGTATTTTAGGAAACTAAAACTTTTATCTTGTATACCCCCTTCTGGTAACTCTAAAGTAATTAAGTTAAACTTGTTATAAGTTATATTTTTGTTGTTTCAGCTAATTTAGTTTTCCGGCTCACAACTTTACTGTTTTGGTTTAGTCTTACCACTCTCATAGAGAGCTGTTTCCACCTGCTGTACACTACCTGCTCAGCACCAAACAGCAGACACACAGACACAGTTAGAGACCAGCAAGTGAACATAGCTCAAGAGACAGATACTTCCCCTACGAGTTAATATTGGCCTTACATGCATGAGGTGGCCAGAAACACGACCCCAAATGAATGACAATGTAGCTTAACTCTAGAATGGAGTATAATGGAAGCATGTAGTTAAAAGGGGGCTAATTGCTAGGCTTCCTGTGGGAGAGGCAGTACTAGGCTGTTGACTAACAGGAGTCCAGACAAACTACTCTCCTAAAAACTGACCTTTGGAGACCAAATTTATAAATCCAGGAAATGTGTTGAGGCAGCTAGACAGTGCTTTTCAGGGATTTTTGGATTATCTTTTTCAAGCTTTGTCTAAAACATTTTGAAGGTTATTCTGTACCACAAAATATTAACTCTGATTTCTTTGTGTTTGCTGTCTAGTGTGCTCTCATTCAGTGCAGATTCCCAAATAACAGCTCAGTCCGTATTGATTTAGCAGAATACAAAGGAGTTCATTAAGCGCGGTTAGATGTACAAAAAGCTGAGGGAGTTTACCATGAAAGATCAACATCTAAAATCAGTTCAGTGAAAAGGGATAAACATGCAGAGAACATGCAATTGATGTTCCCATTTAATGAATCATTTAATCTTTTAATTAAAATATATGTGTTCTATCTGTCCAAATAATAAAGGATGCACTGCTCATTTTGCTGTGTTTTGTTGATGCCCAGCCACCTGCTGTTGCCTTCTGCCCAGCTGGTATTTTTACCCGTTTGTATGGCATTATTAGATGAGCCCCGAGTTGGGAGCAGCTGGCTGTGCCAGGCACCTAACTCTTCTCCCTTTTCTCCGATGATTCACACTCCCCTTACAACCAGGGCAAAGCGTGGCCAGAATGAGAAATTAGTGAGGGGGACTGAGACAGAAACAGAGAGAGGGAGTAACAAAACCAAACCCAGCCACAGGAAACAATTAGCATAGTGATGAGCAGGGCATCTATGAGGACAGAGGGTCACAAAGCACCTCCAACCACGGTCAATGCCATGCCTGCGTGCTGAAAAGGTATCATAGTAATCACTCCTGGGCCTCAGTGAACGGGATTACATATTGGTACCACACAGCTCCATAGTGAAGTCGCTCTGAGGCTAAGGGACTAATAGTGTATAATGTTCGGACAATGACAAGCAGCAGATGAAAATCCTTTTTTTTTTTTTGCTTGAATGTCTTAGTCAACAGCCCCTCCTTAGTCCCAGCCATGGGGAGAAAGGTGGAAGGGGAGCTGGTTGCCATGAGAGTACGTGACACATGAAGTGATGGCAAATTATCCACAATGCTCCTGGGGTCAACAGTGATGCTTTGTGGCAAGGCAACAGACACGTGTCAAATCGCATCATGTGAAGTGTTAACAGGGCCTTGCCTCAGACACACACACACACACACACACACACACACACTCATATGAACACACCTTAGTCTTTCAGGTGACAATGCTATTCTTTCCCTTAGAAAGTGTTTTAAAGCATCTGTCTGGAACTTTGCATTATGAAATCCTGCCAGCTAAAGTAAGCGCAAAAATTGTGTTTGAAAGCACAATTTATGGCTGTTCAGAAATAGCTAAATAAGAGTAAGAAAGTATGTGGTGAAAAGACTAGATCATAAGAAAGCCATGAGCCAGTATACCACTACCTCTAAGAAACTGATCAGTTTCTCTCTCTGTCTTCACTGAATCCTCAGATGATCTCATTCTGTGGTGTCTCCTGTCACACTTTAAGCAGTGTCACTTGAATATTTGCATTTTGAGAAAGCACAGAAGTATAGCTTATCATTTTGATGTATGGTGTATGCATGTGGCATTAAAACAGTGGACATTAAGCACAGCCTAAAAATACAGACTTTCCTGCTCTCTGTCAGCTCATTGTCAGCATGATGCTGATTCACACAATCACTCACAACTGGAGTTCAGTGTCGTCTGACAGAATGGATTAGCACAGTTTGAAAGTGCTATTCCAACAGAGGAAAGCAAAAAAGCGAAAAAAGTTTTGTATCCCACTGTTGCTTGAACATTTATTCAGAGACCTCAGTTATAGGTGACAACTTCGGCCTGTCAAAATAATTCAAGGACATAATTTTCAGCCACCACCACCTAGGCGGTGGTTTGATTCCCATTATTCTTATGTCTTGTTTGGAAGCTTGTATCACAGCTGGGAAGCTGGCAAGAATCCTCATTCTTGTCTCCCACTGGTAGGTTGGGTCACCTTGGCAAAAAAAAGTACAATAAAACTGGCTGTATGTCTTGTTAAAAAAAAACAAATCAAAATTCTACAGTCTGCTATTCAAAGAACTGACATTTTTCAGATATACACTTGTTCCCTTTCCTGAGTTTGATGAGAAGGACAACCTCGTGTCTGCACACCAAATGTGAAGCTATCACCTAGAATGTTGTTGGAAGCAGAGGGAAACAGCTTGATGGGCTCTGTTCACAAGGTCAAAAATTAACACCTTATATTCCATAAGTTCAGCAAAACATTTTGCTTCTATATTTTAGTTTATGTATGGGTTAAAACAGTTCCAGATACTGTATATTGCATCAGTCCAAATTTAGTGCCATGGCAGGCAGTAATTTGGGGGGCGTCAATTGCTTTCAGCTTACCCACACAGCCAACTTAAACCCACCTCTCTGGACCTGGTCACTTACTGCTAAGTAACACATTTATCGCTGGATGTAGCCGCACAGAGTAAGTGTGAAATGGACTGCATTAACAACATATAGCACCTAAAGGGTGTAGTTAAGGTTATTGGAAGTTGGGTCATGTGAGGTACTTATCCATAGTAAGTGCATAACCTACAGTGGATGACAGTCAGGAGTCGCAGCGCAGATGCTGAGCAATGCACTGCTGTGGACGGGGGCAGCAGAAAACAAGTCAGTCTAAGCATCAGTATAAGTGAACACTATATTCTCACCACTTTACCTTAGACCAGAAAATGATCCTGTTCTGCAAGGTAAAATTACTGTTTTTGTCAATGGGGTCTGTTGGCTTTGAAGCGAGTGAAGACAAAGCGAGAACGGCTTCAATCCCCAATCAAAAGGGATGTGTGAACGCAATGTGAAGCAGATGAAAATATTCTAAATATAGCAGACACTTAAACTAGTATAATGGGTTTTTTCTTTTGGTGGACCTTTTATTAGGTGGCTAACATACATTTTTCTGCTGACCCGTTCATATACCGACTATGGATAATACTTCATGCAGCCTCTAATTCACCCATTCACACACACCAGTGGCGACAGGGCTGCCATGCAGGGCGTTGACCAGCCCATTGGCCGCAACTTTAGTTTCAGTGTCTTGCCCAAGGACACTTTGACATGCAGACAGGAGGAGCCAGGGATCACACCGTCAACCCAGAGATTAGTGGATGACCTGCTCTACCTCCTAAGTCACAGCGCGCCAGCAAATTACAATCAATAAGACACAGGTTTTTCTTTCTCTGTGTATATAATAACAGTGGTACCACTTAAAGGGAGCTTTTCCATTATAACAGCACTAACACCTTATTCACACTCACAGCTTGAGAGAGTCGCTCTCACACCTTGCACACTCTGTGCTCTATTTTCATGATAGCTCATGGCATGGCCAAGAAAGACTACACTGTGACAAGTTAACATTTAACGATTTAATGAGGACTGAAGTCGTGTTGTGGAGACTGGACAGAACTGCAAATGTGGATAGAGGTTAAGCGGTGTTGGCGGTCGAACGGGATTGAACAGAAAGCAAGGGAAGCTGATACTTAGGTACTGAAAGATAAATGAGGATGAATAAGTTGTGGATTCACGGCAACACTGAGGAGATAAAAAAATAAAGTTCAAATTGCATGCCCTTTACTGACAGCTACTATTCCCTCCGAGATTAAGTTTCTTAAAAAAAAGTTGTATTAAATCATCTTGTCTAATCATTGTTACATAGAAAACTGGATTTTAGTCTGCCGTTATTCACATCAGACGTAAAACATTCCTTATGCTCATTAAAATTTTAGGTTCCATTACTGTACTTTAGGCTGAATCAAAAGCATGGCCTTTTCCTCTCAACATGAGTTCTGTTTGCAATCATCTAATTGCCGTTCAAAAAGGTTTTAGTACTTGAACGAGTATTAAGAATAATAAGCACCCAACGAAGAGAAAATGTTCTGACATGTTACGCGTCCTCTTAATTAGGTGGGCTGAATCAGGCTTTGCATGTAGGGTCAGATTGGGGTCTACAAACTTAGGTAGATTTGCTTTTGTTTTTACCCCGTCCTAATTTTGGCATTGGAATATGAGAGAAAAAATTCCAACCTGAACAGATCACTGTGCCAAGTCCTGTGTGTGGTATATTGATAAGGATAATCTGTGTTGGAAAGTCAACTAAGTAGATTTTCGACTTCACGGGTGGGTAAAACTATACCATATTTCACAAAAAAGCAAAGATTATAGATTGTTGGAATAGGTACCAATATGCGTGGCAGAACATTTTGTTTTATCCTCCTCTTCTGTCTCAGTAATCATCTCAAGATTTAGACTTAGCTTGTGACTGTTTGGAAGGCCCCACCCCCAGGTTGGGAGCGACTGGGCTAACCTATCCAACAATATATAAAGTGGTTCAAATCAACTTCACCTCAACAGTAAAATTCTAATAATCATACTATTGGACTATTGCTCCATTGATATGTGTGTATATAACAGCAGGTGTATTTAGAACATTTGTTTGTCATTTGTAGTGTCAGTAACCTAGTGTTTATGCTGGTGTTTAAATTGAGAGGTAAATTTACGGTGGCTAAACAAATGTATACACAAAACATGTATGCATGTATTATTATCTGACGTGCATGGAGCTGCAGGGTCGGTGCTTTTAATGTATTGTTCTATTGTTCTAAACAGAACACAAAGCAATGTGTTCTCTTCACATCTCTTCATGTAAGAAACCACAGTGACTGAGCAGGAGTACAGGAATGCTATGTAACCATACTCCTGTTTAGTCATACATTACATCTGAGAATGGACGCAGTGTGTTGATGCAGTGATGCCTGACAGGCTTTTTTTTTTTTTAAAGCTGAATGCTGTATCTTATTATGGGACCATTAGCTCTCTGCTAGATGATGAATTATCTCAGTACAATGAAAGTGACAGCACCGCTGATGGGCTTTTCGTTTTATTTACATACATACACACACATTAGCCTCTGCTTCCATACCTTTTGTACACAAGGTTGATCTATATGGTAATCTGCATTGTAATTACTGGGATGATTTCCTTAATGTCCTTCTGCACTCTCCACTTCTGTTTCTGTTTCTTCATGTGTCAAAATCTTTTACACTCTCGCTCTCTCTTTTCCTTTGTCTCTGTGTGTTCCTTCCATACAGAGATCTGTCTGCTCACCAAGGGCAGACGGACTGCAAGTGTGCGTGCAGACACCTACTGTCGGCTCTTCTCCCTCTCTGTTGACCATTTCAATGAGGTGCTAGAGGAGTACCCGATGATGCGACGTGCTTTCGAAACTGTTGCCATTGACCGATTGGACCGCATTGGTAAGACCTGCCTACACCTAATCCCTGTCCTTTCTGATTGGTCGAATCTCTTGCCTGTCATCGTGCCTTGTTGTCTTGTCTTTATCAGCATTCGTTTGCCTTCTTTCTTCATAAAAGCATTGTGTCTGCCATCTTGTGCTGCATGACCCGTATGCTATTGTTTTTTTTTTCTTTGTTCGTTCTTTTTAACTTACGTCTCCTTCTTTGTCTTAAATAACATTAAAGAAAATGTGTTGTAACCAGCATTAATCCTTCTAAAGAACCAAAGTAGCGTTTTGTGGTTGGATTAACTGGAAGGCAGTGCATGTCGCTGTCCGGGAGGGAGTCAGTTCGCCCCCTCGTTGGTTTGGTGTTGACCCCCCCACTGGATGCCAGCGAGTGGATGGAAGCTAACCTCACATGCATGTGTGTCTGGCCCTCTTTCCACTCATCTGCACTCCTGGGTATGAGCAGCACCCCACCCCTTATCAGAGTTCTCAAAATCCACCGGACCCTGTATAAAGACAGAAAAAGCAGGGCCAGATGATATAATGGAGTTGTTTCAAGCCCCACCGTCCCCACCATCAGGCAGGACCCTGTTTGGCTCCATTCAGCTATACCCTCACAATCAACAATGCTTTCTTATTTTATCTGTCTGAGAGAGCAGCATCTATAGAAGAGCTTGGCCATGAGCGATTGTAGCTGAAATTGAATAAGTCATAATGGTCAAGCACATATAGATCTGTTACAGTTTTAAAAAAGGGGCACATGTATGTAATACAAACAGGGCAATAATTGGTTGCATTGACCCTTATCTTGCATAATCTCCCACTCCTTTTTTAAATGTATTCACTCTGCTCTGATACTTTGATTGGAACTGGCACATTGATAAATTAAACATGTAGAAGTTAATATTATAATATGAAAGTGTTGTCTAAAAGGATCTTTTTTAACTGACAGAAGTTGAACTTATTTTGCATTTGCTTATGTTTTGCTGCATCAATAGTATGTAACTTCTTGAAATAATAATGTTCTCCTTTTGTTGCATTTTCTATAGAAATAATTTTACATTAAAACCTCAGCACATTTCATGTAGGGGAATATTTAGGCACACTATGTTACTCCTACATTTCATATGGACATTTCAGTGTGTATAGTCACTACACTTTCAGTGCATATTAAGGATTATTTTCATCATGTGTTGAATATTCTAACAATAATGTAGAAGTGTGACTAGTGTATTTCCACCTGCGACAACTAGCAAACAATAAACTTCCTTTATTTGACAAACTTGTGTACAGACAAATCAAACAGAGTTGGCAAATTAAATTATACGCAATAAAAGTTAGGAGGATACATCGCCATACAATTCAAACCGTCACCATACAATAATGCCATACTAAGGATGCAATGAAAAAAAAAAATGTTTTTTGTCTGTTACTATTAATAATATTAATTAATTATTGTATTACTCAATTTGAAATTTTACAGTGATGTTTTATGCAACCTCTAATTAAATAAACTATAAGCAAAGTCATTGCAAAGACTCTAAATCCTACTAATTGATGATGCATGTTGGTGAATAACATTAATTTCAAAGCTATTTATTATTTCTAAAGCATACAGATGTAGGATCTGTTAAATACTTTTAAACTTTTGAAACGATTTGTGGTTCACATCATTAGCATTTATGGTTACTACACAGACAGCCCAAGCAGCTCATGATCATAAACTAGCTACTTCTCAGTGCGTTGCCACTGCTTTACAATAAAGCCGCTTTCTTGTCAACAAACCTCTATGCCTGCTGATAGCACTTGAGGCCAGAATGTTCGGTGAATTGTTTCTCTATTATCCTAACCAGAAAACAATATCACCTGCATACAAAACTAAAGTTGAATTTGCATAACAACAGTGTGCCAATGTTGTCTCATATCAGTGGTTAAGCTTGCAATCTGTATCTACTTTTCTATCTGTTATTGTTGTTTTTCTTTGCCATGGCTTTGTATTTGTGTATTATTTTGCCTGACTGAGGCACATCAATCTTGAATTGCTTTGCAACCCAAGTGTAGACTCAACATTGAAATACTGTAGTGTCAGGCAAGTCAGCAACAAGCAATGAACAATAGATCTGGAGCAAGACCACTCGGAGTCAATCAGAATCCAATTACAGATTAATGTCGCTGTTGAGACAGCCTTTTCTCCTCAGAATTACGTCCTGATATTGCTCTATTCCTGTGGAGGTTGGAGGGATATAATGGTGCCTGGATTGTATCAAAACATCTGATGAAACACAAAACTATAGTAATAGCGTTTACAGAAGTTGTCGACTAATCTGTTAAATGTTCATCATAAGTGTTTTTATTCCTACAATATCTGCTCCTATGATTCTGGTAAGGGAAAGGAGAAGTGGCAGAGCTTAGGGAAAGAATGTGGCCATGTCTAAATTTTACAAATAGCAAACACTGAATTCTAGTTTAATACAGGAGACTTCGATCTCCAGCTCTGTGCCACACGAATGTCACGCTACTGTCAGTCCACTATGTAGTTGCAAAGGAGAGTAATTCAGAGGAGACAAGGTTGCATTTTTTTCTTTGGACTAGTATGAAATAAAATAAAATAAAAAAAAACATCATTTTTATTTGCCCTGAAGTGAAGGGTATGGATTCCTGCCCTTCACAATATACTGTATGCCTTTTGGCCTCAACAGTTTAAATCTACATTTGCCCTTTTAATGAGAGCTATTGGCTGAATTAGCTTTTCAGCAGAGCTTGATGTTAGAAAGTAAAAGCTACCCACTCTGACACTTCTCAGAGTGATATAGATTTGATCCATCCTTTCAGACTAACCATGAAGGGGGTTTTGTCTCATACGAGGGAAAGTACTTTGTCATGATCCGTGCTGGTTGTATCGTTTCTATATATGAATTGCATTTGGTTACATGCTTGTCTTGCTCTAAAAAGGAAAGAAAAAAAGTAACCATGCTTTGAAACCAATAACATGTTGCACATTTGACATTATCTTTTATCTATCTAAAAATTATTTGACCAGGAGTCCGTCTTGAGACGAGCACATCTCGTTTTCAAGAGTGTCCTGGCCGAAGAGTAGGCATCAGGTAAACACTTTATTCCAATTCCAATATCCGAACAGGGACAAATTGACCTATAAAGGCTTGCTAAATGGATCCGGTCTCAAATTCATCCTCCAAGAGTTTTGACCTCTTGCTTAAGGTTACATTAACTGTTTAATTCCTGCATCAGTGGCACATAACTCAAGTCACCCACACCAGTCTTGCAGATGTTTTGATGGACACATTCAAAATGTCAACAATTAAGACAATCAGAGAAACAACAAGATATTTCATTCAGTGTCACATGCCATGTTTATTTTGTCGCAGACTTTCACAGAATAATTAACTGGATTATAAACACATGCTTCAGCTCTGTTGGTGTGACATTTTTTATTGCAACTTTGAATCCTTTGTTCAAAGTGTATTCATAAAATTAAATCATGTTCGCAGATTAGTAAAAACTTTACTAATGCAATGCCACATACACTTTTTGTTACATGCAGAAATTCCATTTCATTATTTATTCATGTTTTCACCAAAAGCAAAAAAAAAAAAAAAAAAAAGTTTGTTTCTGATTGTCTGACCTCTGACGTCTGATTCTGTCATTTGTGTGAATAATTTGAGAAAATATTTTCTGACATTAATCAAAGAAAAGTCAATCTCATCCTTTGGCTTAAAATGTACTAAAACCGTCGACTGTATAAAAGAAGTGGACATAGCTTCTGGGCATGAAAAGTGAAGCCAGTGTGGAGTGACCTTAAACCTGCATTCTTTCTGATGGCCAGCAGGGGGGCGACTCTACTGGCTCCGAAAAGAGGTC
Organism: Pempheris klunzingeri; assembly: GCF_042242105.1. Taxonomy (NCBI): domain Eukaryota; kingdom Metazoa; phylum Chordata; class Actinopteri; order Acropomatiformes; family Pempheridae; genus Pempheris; species Pempheris klunzingeri. Next base: position 15,351,949 of record NC_092030.1, on the reverse strand, counting down.
CGATTGTATGGATGAGAAAATGAGACTACTTCTCTCTTGATTTATTACCTCAGTAAACATTTTCCTAATGAGTTTTTGGTCCCAGTCAGTAGTTTCAAGTCTTTTTTAACACATACGCTGTTTACTTTTAAATTATGGTCCCATTTAGAGTAAAATAGACCTGAAAGCAGACTATGATTTAGGACGAGACTACTACAGACCAATCAGAGAAGGTCTTCTTGGAAGCTCAAGGCTTCAAAACAGCAGATGACGACCCACAAATCTGCTGATGACGTCACGGTGGCTACGTCCACTTCTTATATACAGTCTATGACTAAAACACAGTACTACAGTAATGCCATATTGACCACTTGTGGAGGGAAAAACCTTTATGTAATCCATTACAAATCATTTTCTTAAACACATTTACACCTGTTGTCCTCTCTAAAAGCAGTCCTTTAATTTGTGTGCTAAATAACCCTCAACAAGAAGGAACTGACAATAATCATTTCCTGCGGTGACTCATAAAAGAAAAATCATTACAGATTATTGGTAAAAATTATTTATCAAATTGCAATGTGTACTTTCTTTGTATAGCCTTGAATGCATCTCAAAATTTGTGTTTTTTATTTTTTTAACAAATTCAGCCTTCATTGTTTATATGATGTCTGTTAACATTATGATATATGTGTTTTGTGTTTTGCTTGTTTTTTTTATTTGTTTGATGTGTTAGTTGGCTTTCAGACTATTTTACAATAATTCTGTTTTAGATTTCAGATATGAGTTAATTACTGTATCATTTGCTGAAATCATATTGATGGGCGAAATTATTGCAATGAACTTTTTATTGTGCCAGGAAAGACAAATTAGTAACACAGTACTAAAATTGTATTATTTTCAAATGGTGATTCAACCCATATCTGATTGATTATTATTTCAATTTACGAGTTTTGTATGTACAAAAGAAATCTTTTCTTTACCCATGAGTGGTGTTTACATTTTGTTTGTTTCTCTTTTGTTGGGATACTATTTTTACATCTTCTGATAATGCTTCAAAATCAGACTTAGCTCCAAAGTTTCTAGATCAGATAAACTGCTCAGAAATGACCACTGGCCTTGATTAGAAAAGCAGTCAAGAATATTTTAAATATAATACTGCATATAATATACAGTATAAGTCAGGTTTAAAGTGTCTGTTTTCCTCTATTTCGGTTATGACATCTGATTGAGGAGATTTAAACAATAAAAACAATTCAACGGTCAGAGCAGGTCAGTGTTTCTATGAGGACCATGTATGTGTATGAGGGCACGTATTAAACTCACGCTGCTTTAAGTGTGTGTGTTACATGTCTCACAGTGGGACTCTAACCGTGATGTAGCTGAAGTAGCATTAAAATGTTTCCAGCCTGGCAGTTAGAAAAGTTGGTCAGGTCCTCTGATTGAGCTTTGTTTGGCCTGCTAAATATGAAATGCATAAAAAAAGTTAAGTTAAAGTGATGTTTTGTATTATATATATAACTTAGAGGTGTGTACATATGTAGTCTGTTATTCTCTTTGATAAGTGTCTATCTTTTGCGCGTACTTAACTGGGGAGGATTGAAAAGTCAAAGAGGGATCAGAGGAGAAGAGAAATTAGAAGAGGCAAAAAGAATGTGGAAGCAGCAACAGATAAGATAGATGAAACACTGTGATACATCATGATAACATTGATGGAATTGCACACACTGACTGATGTCTGTAGCCCTGAATTCCTGACAATACCTCTGTGTCTTAACAAACAGCAAACATTTATATCCTCAAAAAAATACTTTTTGGAGAAATAAGAAATTGTTTTGTTCCTGTAATGTTTCTAATTTACAGAGTTTAACCCGGTCACCTTTAAAAGTGCAATGGCAGCAGCCTTGTAAGTTAACATTAGTCTTATGCAGTACGTGGTGTTAGTTTTAGTTCTCAACTACCCAACCCTGTAGTGACCTCTGCAGCCAAAATGAACATCCAATAGAAAACTTGATTCTGAGAAATGGCTGCAAAACATCAATCCATTTTCAGCTGTTACAGCTGCAAAAGTCCTGTCTTATAGCTGAATGCATGGCTCGTTGGCAGCCTTGAGAGGGGAGAATGCCGTCCAGCAAATGCTGCCCGACTGTAAACTCGGTGCAGAAATCTTCTGCCCTCAAGGACGGAGCTTAATGATTGATTGACTGTGGCTAAAGCCTTCAGCACACTGAAAGTCAACTCTGTCTTCTTTACTGACAAGTAACTCTTCACAGCCTGCCGATACACAAGGCCAACAGTAATTACAGGAAACGCGCCCTCGAAAAAAATTTGGACGCAGTCATTCAGAGTTTAGATGTCAAACAGATCTTTGATATTATTATTGTCGAATGTGGCAATTCTTTCTACTGAAGACCAGTTTCAAGGCGCCTTTCATGCCTCTAATACTACTTAACATTTTACCACAGTTTTGCTCCCAAAGCCACAAAAGGGGTTGGTGTTTAAAGAAGCCATCTGCCAAGCTTTTATTTTCACGGTCTATGACTTGTGACAGGCTGGGAAAGATTTCCAGGCCTGCAGGCTCAAAATACCCTTTATAGTGCATAAATATAACACTTTAAAAACCTTATTGTTTTCTGTATTGAGGAAAAAAATGATTTATTATTTTGTGACTTTGGCCATACCGAAGCATAACAAAGCAGTGTACTTTCAACATTTTATTGCTGAAAATTATTATAAATCAGCCATGCAAATTTGAATAGCAATCTGTGGTAAGATGAGGTAATCAATGGAAAATTATATTTACAATCTGTACCCACTGAGGTAGTGTGTGAGGAATAGATCTTTGTGGCTTTCTTTGCTTGTTGTTATTGTTACCTTGCTCATCAAACTAAAAAAAAAATGTTATTCTAAGTATCCTTGTGATGTGTTTTAGCAGAGTTGTCATTGTGATTTAAATAGTGTGGCTTTAAATTTATTCTTAGATCTTAGACTTTCTGTCTTTTCTTTGAAAAAACTGCCCAGTACTGTGATGCGTGTGTACAACTCATCAGTATTCTTCTGTGTTTCATTGTCCACATCAGCACCTTCACAGTCTTTGTCTCCTTATGTGTCCTTCAGTCCTCTCAAACCGTGTATTTCCCATAGTCATTACCATTCAATGTCCTTCACACTTTATATTCAATATGACAGATCTTAGTGGACGTAAAAAGATGCAGCTTGTAAGATTGAAAGAGTTGAAACTAGTGGAGGGAATTTATAAATTTATAATCAAGAAGATAAAGCTGCTCTATTGAAGGTGCAGTGCAACAAAAAAAATGCAAATAAGTCTTCCGACTGAAACATACAAGCTGCATTTTTACCATTATTGTCCTGAATCCTGCCCTTTTCCTGTGGTTAAGGGCAGCCAAAGTTTGCCATGGCTTTATGTGCTCACCTCTCCTGACTGCACCCCAACAGGGAAGAAGAACTCCTTGCTGCTGCAGAAGTTCCAGAAGGATCTGAACGCCGGCGTTTTCAACACACAGGAGAACGAGTTATTGAAGCAGATTATTCGTCAGGACAGGGAGATGGTGATGATGGTGGACCGCAAGCAGTCAGTCACCGGGATGAACTCAACACCAATGTCAGGAAACTCCATCATTAACTCACCAGCCCAACCACTCTTCCCCACTGCCTTCGGCACCAATCAGCTCCAGCAGTCCTCTGTACCCCTGACCTACAGTGCTTCAGCCATTGCCAATGCTTCTGCTGCCCGCATGCTGCCAGCCGCTGCCGCTGCGGCTGCTGCAGCCCAGGCAGTTTACCCTGCTCCCAGTCTTTCCCATGGCAACCTCAATTCTTCCTTAACCAACCCACAGACCCCACTCCAGCAGCAGGGAGCGATCATGTCGCCCTGCTCCTTCACCGCTGCTGTGTGTAGTCCACCTGTGCAGACCCCTCTGGCTAGTCGGAGCTTCCAGTACGGCTCACGCACTGCCTCCCAGCTGTCACTTATTCAGCAGCCCATTGCCCAGCCGTCTCTATCTACACCTCTTTCCCAGCAGCCTGTTGTGTCGACTGCAGCCGCAGCCTCTGCAACACAGCAGCAGCAGCAGCAGCAACAGCAGTCACCTCAGCAGCAGCAGGTCCCTTCACCTCAGCGGGGAGACATCCACAAGAGCACACAGGCTCTCCAGTCAGGCAGCTTGAGTCGAGATGTTAGACACTTATCAGCCTCCCAACCATCACTGCCACATGACACATCTCTGGGGCCCAGAGCACACCCAGCCTCAGGAGACTCTCTGGCCTCCATCGTGCCACCAACAGCAGCAGCGATCCAGGGAATGAATTTGCAGAGTGGCATCCGCACCACAGTGCCCCAGCGGGTCAATTTATTCCGTCAGATGTCGTCAGGAGCCTTGCCCCCGGTGCGCTCGGCCGCGGCAGCAGCGGCGGCGGCAGCGGCAGTGGCAGCAGCATCATCATCATCCTCAACTCAGCACAGGGAATCCCCTGGATCTAGGAGAGATTCTGTCCTCAGCAGTACAGAGACTGAGCAAGACAAAATGCGTTTTGCATCAAATTTATGATCCCATTTTCCCTTTTCATTTTTTAAACTTAAATATGTTTCAATTCATTTTTAAAAATGGAGCTACAACAAAAGAGATAAAAATGAGGAACTTCGGCATTTTTGTTTCTTTTAAAATAACCTCATAGAAATCCTGTACATACAAACCCTTGTATTATATTTTAGACACACTGTCTCCCTAAACTTAAGAATGTATATTATACAGATACATCTCTTTTCTTTTATATATATAGATGTATAGATATATAGATATATACATCTATATATTTATATAGATATATATAGATAGATAGATATACATCTATATATTTATATGGATATATATAGATGTATATATACTGTTGTATGTATGGGTGTGTGAGAGAGCGTATGCGCGTGCATGTGACCACGTGTGTAAAACCCAACTAGAACATTTGGCAATGGCAATTTAAAAGCTGTAGTATAAACATGAGTCTTCCTTTCTGACAAATATAAAGAATTATATACAATGTATGACGGTTTTTATTTATTTATTTTTGTTTTTGCTTTCTTTTTTTTTTTTTTAACTGGAATGCATTGCGGATCCTGACAATGACTACTACTTCTTTTTTTTTTTTTTACCATTGAGGAAGAGAAAAACTATCTTCTATTAAGCAGCTTTAGGCACCACTGTGGAATAAGAAATGCAAGCAACTCTGACAAATAATCTCAAAAAGCACACATTCATAAAGTGAATCTCACACCAATTTCCTGAACCCTCATTTCAGAAATCATCACAGATACTGGAACTAAGTGTTATGTTGCTCTCAGCAACAAAAATACAGTCTGCCGAGCCACTATATCCCCACAGCAGCTCACATACAAACCATGACAGTGTTATGGGTCCAAAGGGAGTAGATAATAGAAATGCTGCTTTCTTTGTTTATTTTTGAGGAGAATGGAGTGTGGAGAAAGATATGGATGGATGCTATTGTTTTCTATTTCTAATTTCAGATGGCTGAGATGTTATGTAACGTTGCTTAAAAATTCTGTGTATATTTATAATATTTATAAACTAAAGATTATCACCATTATGCAATAGACTGTGACATAAAGATTACCTATATGTGTGCTGTAAATAGTTTTGTAGATCTAGTATTTACAGATACTGTGTGGTGCATTCTCTATCATAACAATGTCTTACTTCTATCAGGAACCTGGATATCATCTATATGCGAAAAAGGTTAAGTGACAAAATACATACGTTTCATAAGAGATAAACAAACCTTAATGCAATAGCTAGCACTACTTGATGCTGAGTAATGCCTGATTGGAGGACATTTAAGGATCCCTCTCTTTCTGTATACTACTCCTAGTCCTAGTATAGTTTTTGATTTCACATCAAGTAAACATATACAATATTTACCTACAATACATAACTTGATTTCAGTGTCATCGTATTGAAAGTAAATGTGTCTTTTCTATCACCTCATTTCACAAACCTGCTGTGGATCATTTTAAGAATGATTCTTTGGTTTATACATCGATCAAACTGATAATTTCATGAAATGTGTTGTTTAAGGACATTATATATTTCTTTAAACCAAAATTTTAATTCATCTGCTTCTCGAGTAAAGCTGTACTGAATGCTGTCATATCACAATTACTGTAGTTGAAGAGCCTGGCACGTCATTTTCAACACACACTGGAGGTTAAAGATGTCAGGTGTCCAGTCACTCAAGTGTGCAAGGGCGAACATTTTCACCGAGAGGTGTTTTTGTGCTGCTGCAAGTCAGAAAAAGAAATGCTGGTTTGCATTAAGGTTTCTGTCTCATGTAAATCCATTATGTGGGCTTAGGTACTCTAAACTGACCTGCACTGATGTTGAAGAAGGGGAAGGAAGGTCAAGCCAGAATACTGTGACTCTTATTGAAAATGATCAGCGCTATGTCAAATAAATTAATCTTAGGATAACCAAAGTATTTGATGACTCATCTAAAATAAGCCTTCCATTATGGCTTACAGGCCATTTCCCGGGCACATACAGTAGATTGCCATTTGTGCACGAGGCCTTCCTGCGGTCTTCATACAGCGAGTCAAATGTGGCCAAGTGTTCTGCCGTCATTCGCGCAGAATGTCTTGTTTAGAGTCATAGTTTTCATGGCACCGAATATCCCATCAGTTCAAAGTGACTAAGCCCTTTGAGATACCGTTTTAAAAAGATTAGAAGTCTCCGCTACAGATTGTGTCGATAGTGTACCAATGCAGTCAACCCACCAATGTCATGAAAGCATGCACTGTCACAAATACTTAAAAAGATACTATCTCAAAAATGTTGACGTTTAAATGTAATGTTAGATTATGTTTTGTTCATTGTCTGTCTGCCTAGACGTTATCTGTGTGTGAACAGAAGCATTGACTTTTCACATGGACATTCTTAAGTATTTGTGCCTAAACTATAGCCATGTTCCATCCTTTGTTATGAGTGTGAGCTCGGTGCGTATGAGGGGGCGGGCGGCACTTCTGCACACAACTACGCATTCATTCTTACTATACTCTCTGTGTTCTGTGTCTCAGTGTTTTTAGACAGGAAAGGAGTAAGCAATGATGATGGCCAAATGTCTCAGTTTATCCAATTGATATCTTTACTTGCAATGTGAACTTCTAGAGGCAGGTTTTTTCTAACATTGTCAGTCAAGCTATATAGCATATTTAATGAGGTCATGTACAGTTTAAAAAAAAAGTGCAATCTTTAGACTTGCAGTGATATCACGCTCAATGAGACATTGTACAAATTTGGAGCACCTTTATACCTTTCTTTGTAGCTAGCCACTGATGTTTGGGTTGAATATTGATGTGTGGAAGGAAACTGGCCAAAGCAAAACATTCTAAGTCATTGTCTTTGTTTTAAATTGCACTTTCTGATTTACTAATAAAAAAGGTACAGATTCTTTCAGCTAGGTTAGATGTTGAATGAGTTAGCAAGGGAGCAATATCCCTGAGAATTTGTGCTGCCCTGATCCTGTATGAGGTTCTAAATGAGGGGGAGATGTTCTATTTACAACAAAGAGCGCTTAATCGTGAATATGCCATAGTGTATAGGAACTAGTACACAGTCAAGATGGATAGCAGCACTGTTAGTTTGTGCTGTTTTTGATACTTGCCTTTGGAGGGAGAGCTTCCCAACTATGTGCTTTTTTCACTATACCAATCACAATTAACATACTGGAATGGGCATTAATGGTGACGTACACAAACTAGCTTACATATTAGCAGTATAGAGACTCTCAACAAACCAGCACATATATTTGTATATTTCTTTTTGTTTGTTGTTTTGATGGTTTGAGAAAAAAAAAAGAGATGCAAAAAGAACTGAGATAAATGCCCAGAGAGGACAAACCAAATGTTTATTTGGTTCTGATGACCACAGGTTTCATATGTTTACTGATGATATGCGTAGTGGAGAGAGGGGCTACAGCGAGCTGCTCGGTCCTCTTAAACCCCACTCACATGGTCATTGTTCAGCTCATTTATGTAATCCAAGGCTTAGACAAAAAGAACTATCAGTTGGTTACTTGATACAGATGAAAGAAAGGTAAATGTAAACTTTCTTACAACAATATGCAGACAAACAGTGTTTGTCAAAAAATCTTTTTGATTTTTTTTTGTTTATTTTGTTTGTAAATAATAAACCTTTAAAAGATAGAAAATAAACGACATATTGTCACCTAAAAACCAGTGTGTGTCATTCTATTGTCGAACAAACAGTATGTGAGACAGGCGCTGCGTGAATGAGCTTCACCTCATTTTACAACGTGATCAAGGGAGAAAATGGAGAAATGATTTGGAGATGAAGCGGCGATGGAGCGGGCCATAGAATATTCAGGAATAGTGTCCGTCAGCAGTTACAGGCAAGGTGAAAAATGGGTCCATGTGACTACCAGGGATTTCCATTCATTACCTACAAATCCACTTATCAGTCATTAAGTCATCATACAGGAGACCGATCTCTCTGTGTGACCATGTACTCACAGACGGAACAAGTTACTGAAAGCACTACTAAAGGAGCCTTGCTAATATTAAGCCCACGTCGTTTTTTGATTGCATTTCAATAAAGCTGCAACGACTAGTCAGTAAATTTGGTTATTCTGTAACATTTGCTGCTTACAGCTTCTCCTATATCTAGTTAGGAAGACTTTCTTTATGCAAGTATGCAAGTATGCAACTGAATTATCTTTGGTTTTTCTGCTGTTGGCTGGACAAAACAAGAAATCTGAAGACGTCTACTTGGACTCTTGGAAAGTCCAAGTATTCACTATTTTTTGACATTTTATAGATTTAATGGATTAGATGGTTACATTATAAGTAATGAAATAGTCATTACTTTGCAGCAGCGCTAATGTGCAACACTACAACATTTATAAATGTACTTGTCAGCAATGATGAACCTACTAGGTTGTCTGTTTTTGTCCCTTCGAATTTCAAACAGAAGTTGAGCATAGCTGAAATTGCAGAGGTGGTTTGCAGTTGCCTTCAGACAGCTGGGCTCACAGGGGTTACACCTGTGTCACGCATGCTTCAGTTGGTCTATAGTTCCGCCCTAAATTAGGCATTGCTGCTTCATTAAATGTGAGTAACTGAATTAAAGGGAAATTACTTTTTTAGCATGCTTGTGTCATGTGACTTAAGATAACCAAAGTCTACAGAGTCATCATTACAGGAGCATCATTACCCATAATGATCAAAGTCATTATATTTACACTAATGTAATATTAACAGATAAGGAGAATATTTTGATATTCATATAATTTATGCCTTGAAAAATATAAAAGAAATTAACATAATATAATGACTGAATATTTACAATGAATGATTTTGAGGGCTGTTTATAGTCCAGTCCAGTATATGGCTCACAATAGGCAAATTACATATGCGTTTTCTCAGTTGTGATGCCGTTTACTCAGCTGTCGTCGGTGACTGAAGCATGAAATTTCCATATTATACTACTTAATGATTATTTGTGTATTTACATTTGTTACACAGAATTATGTGATCTAGTACAAAAACTCTGGTCTCAAGCTCTACCTTATGTCTCGACAGACATGCACTTGCTCTGCTCCATTCCCATTCCACTCAGCTGGTAAAATTGTTCTGCTTCTGTTAAATTGTAGAAATAACCAAGCCTAATGGGATGAATGAATGGCCTGATTAGCATCCTTAAACACTGGTAATGGGACCATTATGAACCCCTAATTTTCTTTTTCTAAAAGACAAAAAACAACAACCTGCTGAAGAGTCATAGTTTATAGTGCAATCCTGTCAGATTTGCTTTTGAGACATGGACATGATTTTGGGGTGACCTTTGGTCGATGTCCAGTAGACTCAGTGCATTGCATTTATTGCCATCCTTTTATCCGTTTCCTCCTTAGGCTACAGTTACTGGTAGAATTCTCCTCACACTTTCCCCGCTGTTATTTCTGCATCTATCATTCTTCTTTGTGAACACTGAGGACAGCACAGTAATGAAATAGTGTTTATGTGCATGCACTTTGGTGCAGTTTCACAATATGACTACACTCAGTCAAATCTGTAAATACACATGGAGGATAGCCAGAATCACTATGACTTACTGTATGGCAATATTTCCATCGTTCATAGTGGGTAAACATCCATAAATCCAATTAGATACTCCTTATAACTTCAGATCTTGTCTCATAAATTATCATGTTTAAACCTTTTCTTCACTAGAAATCAGAAGTAACCTAGTGATTGTTGTCTTTACAGGCACTGCTGCAGTGTAACTGGAAATACTTGAATTCAATTCAAAAGCTATAATACAGCCAGGTTACAGCAACCTCGTCTCCATGCCAACAAGTTTCCCATTTACATCAGACAAATCATGAATTGAAAAAAATCTAAATATGTTTATCCTAAAACGAAAAATATCTATCAATATGTCAATATTACATTACTGAGATTGCTGAGGCTCAGACTGCCCAATCAATGGCATGGCAATTAATAGCATTTCTGAGTAGACCTTCTATTCTGAAATTAAGATGGTAAGGGGTTTGGGAGGGTGGTCTGAATAACAGTTCACTGAGGGCGCCCAAACAACCACGACAGTCACTGCCTAGAACAGTGTAAGCTGTCAAGTCCACCTGAGGAGAGGAGCGAGGAGCCAACCAGGGTGAGTGACGTCCATAACACTGACCAACACTTCCTCTGTGCTTATTTTCTAAAACCATTACTCTGTATGTGTAATGTATGGTAGGAAAATGCTTAAAAGCATCTCCTTTTACTTGAATAATACTTTAACTGCAGCACAGTCTTGTTGTTCTATTCTATTGCCAGGCTACCACGAGTCAGTTTATGGCTTCTTTCTAGGGAAGTGTGACGTCAAGCCGGTTTGTTTTGAATACATTAGCTCGTCTAACTCCCAGGTTGCCCCTAGCAACATCGTTACAATAAAAAGTCTCTCATACCAGCATTCTTTCAATGGTCACTCCCTTTCATACATCCTTGTCTTGGCAGGCTTTGTCCTCTCTGGCAGGCCTGCGAGTATATAGTAAGGATTAGTGAGGGTTATCTCCTTTGATATAAGACTACAATAAGGTTACAGGCTTAGGCTTGACCCTCACTGATCCAGCACTGACTCAAGGTTGACAAATGTGTTTGAAACAAATTAAAGTCACTATATTTCTAGACAATAATATTGTCATTAGAATATGTTAAAACCCTTAGAAATTAACCGTTGCTTGGACATCACATGTTTTTACTGTATCTAGAAATGTGTTGCCCGTTGTCTGTATCATTATATTATCTGTAATGCTCTTTTGTTCTGTGGCAAGCATGAAAAGAAATAATCCCACTGTAGTATATATTTACTGACTATTAACTTGCTACCTGAACTGACTGTTGAGATGTATTCAGTCGAGGATAGTTTGAGATCTGGACATATTACTGTGTCCATCTGTGGAGCAATTCTGTGATGTTGTTATTTCAGCATTAGACTAAAAGAGAATGCGCCTTAACCTCAGTATGACCCTGAAATGACTAAACATGCTTGTCCTTCAGAATGTTGTTATACTTTGGATTCAATTATTTCGAACTGCATATCAAAGCACTTTATTAAACCTGCAGCACTCGGGTAAACATCTGTGCGAGTTAAATCATACCAAGGACAGCGTGCTACAGTATAGGGTACATAAGTGTGTGGTAAAGCATTCCATTAGTCACCAACAGCCACAGAGATGGTTTGTCTGGTCTAAAATATAGACAGGGAGAGAGTTCTGCTGTGAAATGATGGATTGGAAATGTAATTACTTTCCCCAGTCAGATATATTCTAATGAAGCTGTACCACAAGTGGTCATAAATTAAGATTTATCTGGCAACAGTTTACCATTTATCAAGGGCTTAATGAACTCCTCTTCTTACCCCACACCAAGAACTTTAATAGGTTTGGTAGGTTTTAAATCCACAGCAGTGCTCCAGGATACCATCCTTCTGCAAATTGTTGCTGGAAAAGGTCTAACAATATCACAGAAATGGTACAACCGCTGCTGAAATCACTGATGCAAGAGTGAACAGCTGAGAATATGGTTTGCTGAGAGTTTTCACCTCTTCCCTCTAAATAGCTTTAAGGTATCAAATATACTCTGTACCAGGTTGTTCAAGCTCTTGATTGAAGCTACAGGCATGTGGCATTTAAACTGAGGGAAAAATTCAAAGCCAAGATTCCATATGATGAAAGTATTACTGATGTCTTGACAAATTCACCAACATCCAGCATGACATATTTGGCATCTTTGGAAATTACAAAAACAACAAAAATATAAACGCAGCACTTTTGTTGTTGCTCCTTTTTTTCATGAGCTGAACTCAAAGATCTAAAACATTTTCTATATACAAATAAAAAACAATTTCTCTCAAATATTGTGCACAAATCTGTCTAAATCTGTGTTAGTGAGCACTTCTCCTTTGCCGAGATAATCCATCCCACCTCACAGGTGTGGCATATCAAGATGCTGATTAGACAGCATGATTATTGCACAGGTGTGCCTTAGGCTGGCCACAATAAAAGGCCACTCTGAAATGTGCAGTTTTGCTTTATTGGCGGGGTCTGGGGGGGTCAGAAAACCAGTCAGTATCTGGTGTGACCACCATTTGCCTCACGCAAAACAATATTTGAGAGAAATGGGGGGTTTTTTGTATATAGAAAATGTTTTAGATCTTTGAGTTCAGCTCAAAGTGTTGCATTTATATTTTTGTTCAGTGTAAAATAAAGTTCTGTGGGTTTAAACAATTTTTTGTTTGACAGAATGAGTTTGAAAAGAGGTTAATATAATCTTACAAATTGTTTTTATCCTCGTCCTCGAAATAGTGTTAATGCAATTAATTAACTGCATGCGCAACAACATCTGACAGTTAGCAGAGAGGCAGCCCCCCAGTTTTTGTCCCGTTTGTCCCTGTGATCGAATTTCATCAGGCCAGTCGAATCAATGTCAGATTAACTTCCTTCCCTCAGTCGCGTTTCATTTTAAGCAATCACCTCAAGACATTTGTAACAACAGGAACTGAGCGACCGTCCTCAGGTGCCCATGTAAGGTCACACCCACCAGGAGAGACAACCACAATAATCCACAAGGTGATTTCTGGGGTTTCATTAGAAATTACTCGCATTTAAGCAGCTTTTCCTTTCCAGTGCAGTCTGGAGATTGATTGTAGATTTGCGTGGGAGGGGTCGCCTCATCTTCTGTCTGTCCTATGGTCAGCCGCCTTCGGTCGCATCTGATATTTCCCTGCTGCCCTGAGTCAGACTCATTTTGCTTGGACGATGTGTGTGAATGTATGAGTGTGTTTGTGTTTACTCAGTATCTGTGCAAGCGCTGATGAGATGCACTATGTCCTGGCCTGTTGGGTGAGAGCTTCCTGGGAGCCAAAACAGGAGACTCTGATTAGAATGCAAGAGCTGTCCTGCTGCTGTTTGGCCTCTACCTCTGCTGCTTTGTCTCTGGCTGCGTCTGCACACCCTATTTGTCTACAGATCACGCACACAGACATCCACATACACACACACACACTGGCCCCTTGGAGGCTAGGTTGACGACCCTTTGACTTAGGGAGGATGTTACATGTCTGTAGATTTACAAGTACATAATTCCTACATACACACAGATCCATTAACAGTGATATTAATAAATAATATGCTGATATGGTGTACAACACCACAGGTAAAATTCACATTATATACTTCACTTTACCATGACTTGTACACCAGAAAAAGCTTCACACAATTGATTTGATTGATTTAGGTAAGGCTCCGCCCATTTACTTAACACAACTCAGAGGTTATTATGCATGCAGTGAAAATGGAGTCATCTTATTCTTACGCATCTTCTTCAAGGAGGACACAGCAGGAGCGGCGCCTCTGTGATCTGAGCTCAATCTTGAAGTCTGTAGCAACAGAAAAGTCAATCAAGATTAGCTCTGTGAGGTCTCGCTCTGCCTTCACGGGACGCCATTTTCAATGTAGGCCAGATTTCCAGTGCAGACACACAGAAAGGAACATTTGGAGAGAGCTGCTCTCCATCTTGGTTTACCTTTGGTACCACTGAGCCCAATTTCTGTGAAGGAACCATAAAGAAACATATAGTCCTCACAATGGTGCCTAAAGGCCCTTTTACACAAACGGATTTTTGGGGTGATTCATTTGCATGCCATTTAAAAACCTGTATGATGTATTTATTCTCTTCAAGGTCAATTCAGGTCGGTTAAGCCAATCACAACAAGCAATGTCTCACATGGCAACAGCTACATGGCAATTTTAACAACAATAGACGGCCAAAGTTTGATTGGTCAGGTCTCGTCAGATATTGGCACTTTGGAAAACATGTTCTTATGAATAGACACCAATAGTCTGTGAAGGTGCACAGGTGCTGGCACGCAGCCTCTACCCTGTTATGGCAAGCACTTAAGCTATTGGTTGGCACCTGGAAGTTAGATATGTCAATTAATTAAATGTCATATAAAAGAGGGCTGCAACTAGCCATTATAGATAGATCCCTTCAGCCCTCACATGAACTCTAATTCTCTCCTCCCACAGGGATCACACTGAAGACAAGAGATATCTGCTCCATCTGGCAGGATGTTTTTTGTTTCGTTACTTGCGTGTGGTACCCAGATGTGCTGTGAGTCACTTTAACCTTTCCCAAGCACCTTGCTTTCACATAGCATTTAACCTCAGATATGACTGTTGGACGTCTGCGCTGACCTCACCGTAGAGGTTACAGGCTTCTTGTTATCTTGTTACTCACACAATCTCTCTCACAGACACACATGCGCACGCACACATACACACACTGTTTTTATCTCTCAGCAAAAGCCTTCATATATCCTGTATTAGCAAAAGCTGAATCCTGATCCTGATGTGAGCGTGCCCAGAAAAGAGGGGGGTAAACACAAAGAAATAAAGGATAAACTGTGCTGCATGAGAATGACATGAGGTCAAATTAAATGTGAATATTACTACATTATCCACCTCGGTTCTTTATCTACCAGCCTTTAATGTTGCTGCCTTGCCAGCAGCACCCAAACACCTATTGATGAGCTGTCAGCAGATGGTGTCTGTCATCTCCTTCATGGAACACATCCTTCCATCAATTACACCTTGAGCATTTTTCCCATTCCCGCATCTTTTTTTCTCCTCTCTTATCCTTCCCACAAACCCCATAATCTGCTGTCATTACAGAGTCAAGCAGAGGAAATAATGTGTGTGATCTGTCTGTGAAGTCATAAGTTGGATTGTCTGAGAGTCCATGCGAAATTACGTCAACTCACATTCAGAAACCAATAAGTCCTGTCAGAGACCAAATAATGCAAATTA
The DNA here is from genome assembly GCF_042242105.1 of Pempheris klunzingeri. Lineage (NCBI taxonomy): Eukaryota > Metazoa > Chordata > Actinopteri > Acropomatiformes > Pempheridae > Pempheris > Pempheris klunzingeri. The sequence continues at coordinate 15,336,565 of NC_092030.1, read as the reverse complement.
TTTTGTAATCATATATTTAAAAAAAAATAAAACAAGATTAAAATTTTCTGATCATCTGCACAAAGTAAAGTACGCACCCAGAGAGGGGACTCAAATGATTAGAAATACACAGATAACGACAGGTTGCCTCAATCCAATTGAGCTTCACAATGTGGCCAAGAAATAACAGCTGTATAAACTGCAGACTAACTGCAGAGAGAAGCACATTAGATCCAATACAGTAAGTTGAGGATGGTGGTTATTAAATTTATGATGATTTCCAATCATCATTTATCAAACGATGACAAATGTGATCTGGACACTTCTCTCAGGTTTTGATGAGGACTACATCTTCGCTGTGGGTAAACTCCATCCAAAGATTCTTGTCCTGTGCTACATTTGATATGATGTCAAACAAGTGACACTCTCAGCTGTGTGTGATGAATACATGGCTCCTCGGGAAGCTCCATATCTTTAGTCTCTCATCTGAATCCCTCCCTCTGACTGACTCGAGGCTTTGATCCCGTACACATGCAGCAGGGGTCCTCTTAAGGGGTCTCGATCAGCAGATTATCTTATCACTGAACCAAGGACAACGCACATTATCTCTTTACCTAAACCCACTCCTCTGCTCTCCGACATTAATCTGTATGAACAAACCAGGATTAATTCTTTCCCAGAAATGCCAGCCTATGATATGAACAAGTGAAGGGGCAAAAGGAAACCTGACATCCACCTACTGATCCACTGATCTACCAAAGGTCGAGGCCTTATACACAGCAGACATTGTTGAGTGTGTAACTGTGTAACTGTGCACTGAGCCTGAATAAGTCCGACAGTGGGCTGACATACAGGATTTAGAGTAAACAAAACAGGATATTCCAAAGAGGCAAGGATATTACATTACAATTCAATTTAAAGCTCCTGAAAATCTTCAGTATTTTTCTCTCTCTCTCACTTATTTATTTTTATATATACAGTGGGGCAAAAAAGTATTTAGTCAGCAACCAATTGTGCAAGTTCTCCCACTTAAAAAGATGAGAGGCCTGTAATTTTCATCATAGGTATACTTCAACTATGAGAGACAAAATGAGAAAAAAAAATCCAGAAAATCACATTTTCTGATTTTTAAAGAATTTATTTGCAAGTTATGGTGGAAAATAAGTATTTGGTCAATAACAAAAGTTCATCTCAATACTTTGTTATATACCCTTTGTTGGCAATGACAGAGGTCAAACGTTTTCTGTAAGTCTTCACAAGGTTTTCACACACTGTTGCTGGTATTTTGGCCCATTCCTCCATACAGATCTCCTCTAGAGCAGTGATGTTTAGGGGCTGTCGCTGGGCAACACGGACTTTCAACTCCCTCCAAAGATTTTCTATGGGGTTGAGATCTGGAGACTGGCTAGGACACTCCAGGACCTTGAAATGCTTCTTACGAAGCCACTCCTTAAGTGGGAGAACTTGCACAATTGGTGGCTGACTAAATACTTTTTTGCCCCACTGTATGCGAATAAATAACAATCATACTGACAAATAACAACCGTCATAGAGAAAAAGAATCATAATCTGTTACTTAAAATAATTTTAACAGTTTACTAATCAAAAACTCAGTTATATGCTTATATGCAGCAGATGACTCAGTAATGAAAATATTTGTTAGCTGCATTGATAGCGCATAGTGAGAGGCTGATTGAGAAAATATATTTTTTTTAGAAATCTTGCTTTAAGTCTTTGTGGATTATATAGTGCTGGTAAAATTTTGCTAAATCTAAATTTCTCCCATATATATTGTTTTCTTTTTTATTGTTCCTTGTGGTCAGAATTTAACATTCTGAGATGAAGTAGGACTGCTAATGATTACTTTTACTTTTACGTAGTGGTTAATCTATCAATTCTTTTCACCAAAAATAATGAAAAGCACCTATCATGATTTGCCAAAGCCCAGGGTTAGGTCTTCAAATGTCTTGTTTTGTCCAATTAACAGTCCAAAACCCGAAGTTTCAATTGACTCAAGACGAGGAAAGACAGCAAATCCTCACATTGAAGACAATAAAAATTTGGCATTTTTAGTTACACGGTTAATGGACTATCAAAATACTTAAAACTTATTTGAATGTGCAGCAAAGATACCAAGAAAACAAGATTTAAGCCCTCCAGTGGAGATGTCAATATTGTGATCACAACTGCTGCCTCCAAGTGGCCAGAAAAAATCAGTTACTGCAGGTTTAAGCCTTGGAAACACCTTGGACAATCCTGGGGTTATCATCATGATCAACTCCTCAATCCATCTCACATCCCATCAGGCCACCTGCCTGTCAATTAGGCAACTAACAATTTATTTTCTCAACTAATCAATTAGTTGTTTGGTCTATAGAGAAAATACTGAAAAATAGCAGTGAGTCCAATATGACATCCTCAAATGTGTTGTTTCTTTCCACAACATTTACAACACAGCAAGATATTCATTTTACTCTCAGGATGAGATAAATAAACTAAACCATATTCAAATTTAAGAGGCTGGAATCAGAAAAATTTTGACTTTTTCTCTTTAAAAAGTTGTCAAACAGATCAATTGATTATCAAAATAGCTGGTGATGAATTTAATGGATGACAACTAATCAAATAATTGATCAATTGTTGCAGCTCTACTGTCAATTATGTTTTTCTTGTTTTGATACCAAAGCATACTGTACAATAGGATGGAAAGGTGTGTCTTGTGTATCAGGTCTGAAAAAGTCATGTATTTCAGCCAACTACCACACATAGAATGGATTCATTTTGCCAATAGAGGACAGGGTTGATATCTGCTGTCCAGGTTCTGGCAACATTACTCATAGCTATAATACTCCAAGCTTCATGTGCTCCTTCCTTCAAAGAATCTGCTATTATGCAGTCCTTCTACAAAGATCTATGGTACTGTGAGGCCTCAGCGCACCAGGAAAATGTGCTACACAGTCAAAATCTGCATGGCAGTGACAAAGCACCTCCAACCAATACAGAATACTATCTAGTGAACTGAAACGATAAACCCAGAGCCCAGAGATCCACCTTATGTGCAAGAGCACAAGTGCAAAAACAGTCCAACAATTTTTTTTTTTTTTTAAAGTAATGCTTGGGAGCAAACAATATCATCTTATTCACAAAAACAGGTGATCATCAATGCTTGGATATAAACTGAAGGTACAGTAACAGCAGTGTAAACCACAGACAATCAGTTTAGACTTGAAAGGTGACATTTAAACCCAATTCTTCAATTTGGACTGATCACTAATGCTTAGCCAAAGTGCGGGGGCCTGTAGTAGGCCTACACCTATCATCTGTGTTTGAACTTGGCACATTCAGCCAATTCATATTACTGACATTACACAAACACAAGCAGAACCTTTCATGAATCACCACAACTATCGACACCAACAGTATGAAATCATCGATCATTATGCATGAGTCAAACGGCCACCAAAGGAGAACTGACCTCTCCCTCAACATTAATTAATATCTCTTCACATTAAAGATGGTGCACATACACCATGCATAAATACACAGCCAGTGGATCACCCGCAGAGAGGAAGAAAACAGCCAGCAGGAGTTCTGCAGCCTCAGGAAACACTCCACAGACTAATGACGTGCATGTTAGTACACACAGAAAGTAAACTGACTTACCTTGGTGAAGCAGGGATGCGTTTCAAAACTCACCTTCAGGCAAGTTGCTGTCAGTCAAAGCTGAGGGAAACAGGACAGCTTCCAAACTGAAGTTCAAGTGCTAGCTTAGGTGTCCCCCGCTCACCTGGCTGGAATGTTTATAAGCAGAGGACAAACAAACATGATAAGAAAACGGCAGTGGAGCTCACAACTATTGTTCCTCGGAGTTCCTGAAGTCATTCAGAACTTGCTACGTTGCACAGGGAGCACAGGTAAAAGCTAATGTAG